>NC_073745.1:127213207-127513207 GCF_029784135.1 Toxorhynchites rutilus septentrionalis
TCGAACACTTTTCAGCAGTTTGTTATTCGATACGATTAATCGCCCCAATTAATCGATTAATCGTCACACTGAGAGAAGTAATTAGTTAGACCAGTGGCGTAGCGTGATCGGGTGACACCCGAGGCGGGTATCTTGGGTGGCACCCGTTTGTTTTCATTCTCAAATGAAAAATCAAATTTATTGATCGAAAAAACCTAAATTTGAGGTTAATTATAATTAAAAAACGGGTGATTTTTTAAGCGTTTGAAATTGAAAATGACCGTACAATAGCGTTCACCATTGTCAGCAACATTGTTCTCAGCTTCATCTTTAAAGAAGCCAATGATTCTTCCGGACCACAAACCGCACCAAACAATACATTTTTCTGGATGCATTGGCAGCTCTCGTATTATTTGTGTCTGCTCATGTGACCAAGTGCGACAATTTTGTTAATCAACGTATCCGTTCGACCAAAAATGTGATTCTTCGCTGAATCACATCGTCAAAGTCATCAGAGTTAGTCAATTTACTTTCGATTGACAAAGCGAATCCATTTAAGCGTGCCGGTCCCATCGTTGATACAATCTGTTCATTTTTTATTCGTTTCAGATAACCAGAAGAGCTGAAATCATTTACGTCAAGGCGCAACTTTTCTTTAGCTCCCTCGCTTCACCAGCTTGTAACTATTTTAATTTTGAATATTTTTACCGTTTATTTCTAGTTGCATTATTAAAACATAAAGAAACTAGTCATTAAATAATGGATAGCGAAAATATTCCTTGTTTCATTTGTTCAGTGCTCGAAAAAACGTCCGAAATACGTGCCTCTACACTAGAATACCCCTTTTATGAGGGGTGTCGTTACTTAAATTAGTAACATTTTTCCACCCAATCTTTCTTGGAGTTTTTTGTTTAAAAAACTCCAAGAAAGATTCTTTACATGAACATTTTCATGGTGAAATTGTTCACTAAATAATAACTCCAATCACAAAATAGATTCGAATTAATTAAAAAAAAGACGGGTGACGTTCATTCTAGCTTAAAAGTTTCGTAGTTTCAAATATTTTTTTTCGAAAGAAATATAATTATCACGGTCGTGGGATCGCCACCTCCCCCCCCACCCTACGCCACCGAGTTGGACTAATATTTCTCATTTGCTAGAAAGCCATTCAGAAACAAAAAAGTTCCGCCTGATAATCAATTATTATCTTTTACGCTCCCCTAAACCCGTAAACGAAGCTCAATTCGCGTTGATGGCATCAAAGATCATGATTGAATTTCAGGGTTTTTTTTTCTCTGATTAATCGACGTAAATTATTCGTTCGCTTCGATTATTGGTTGCGTAGTATTCGTTCGATTAATAATCGATTTCGGTAGGAAGTATTCGATTAATCGATTAATCGAACGATTATCGGGAATCACTAGTTCTAGATACGAAGCAATGAACATCGCTTGTTCTTCCTTGTTTTGCGTCATCGCATGTCTTCATTTCGAATTGAGCTCTATATATATATATATATATATATATATATATATATATATATATATATATATATATATATATATATATATATATATATATATATATATATATATATATATATATATATATATGTATATATATATATATATATAATATAAATATAAATGGAGTGATGTCTCTCTGTCCCTCTGTCTTTCTGATTCTTATGGACTCGGAAACTACTGAACCGATCGACATGAAAATTGGTATGTAGGGGTTTTTGGGGCCGGGGAAGGTTTTCATGATAGTTTGAGACTCCCCCCCCTCTCTAAAGGGGGCTGTCATACAAATGATACACAAATTTCTGCATTACTCGACAATAAATCAAGTAAACGAAACCAAATTAGGCATATGGAGGCTTTAGGGTGCAATAAATGTTTCTATGGTGGTTAGACACTCAACCCCCCTCCCTAAGGGGGGGCTGCCATACAAATGAAACACAAATTTCTGCATTACTCGAGAATTAATCAAGCAAACGAAACCAATTAAGGCATATGGGGGCTTCAGGGTCCATACAAATGAAACACAAATTTCTACAATACTCGAGAACTATTGAAGCAAATGAAACCAAATTTGGCAAGTGAAGGTTTTAGGGTGCAATAATGTTTTTACGGCGGTTAGATATTCCGCCCTCTCTCTTAGGGGGAGCTGCCTTACAAATGAAACTGCATTACTCGAGAATTAATCGAGCAAACGAAACCAAATTTGGCATGTGCAGATTTCAGAATGCAATATATGTTTCTATGGTGATTAGACACTCCTTCCCTTCTCTTAGGGTGGGCTGTCGTACAAATGAAAAACACATTTCTGTATAACTCGAAAACTAATCAAGCAAACGAAATCAAATTTGGCATGTGAAGATCTTGGGGAGAACGAATCGTTTATATGGTGAATGGACATTCCTCCCTCCTTTCTAAGGGGAGAAGAGGGGAGGGGTCTGTCTTTATTCTATCTTATTTTCCGTATCAAACATTTATTCCATGTAACGGAGAAACCTGTTATTCGCGAGTGGTTGAAAAATCTTGAATGAGAATTGTGTCTGAAAATAATCTTATATAATTAGAATGATGAGTTTTGGTAGAAGTACTAGGATTTTTTTAGTAAAAGGTAAATTCAACGGGGTCGATTAGAAGATCAATCAATGAACAGTTCTGCGATTGGACTCATGAACTTGCGCTTAGTGAGAAAACATGAATGTTTGAAGGTATTGATAACAAAAACAAATTTTGGACGGGGCGAAGTTGGCCGGGTCAGCTAGTAATTACATAAAACTGACGCCATTGCATTAAGGTTCTGAGCTACACAATTGTGTGGGAAGCTATCAAGCTAGGCTATCATCGGCTCACCAAGAAAATAAATCTGGGATTTTGTATGTGATTTGGTTTCGCATGACGGTAGCAAAACTCTCTCCACCAAGGATGACGGCTGAGCTAATCGAAACCGGCAATATTATCAGATAGGAGTTGTTGTTGAGGACTTATATAAGATATAAAATAACACGGTAGTTCTACGTCAACAATGCGGTCGTATATTAAACACAACCTCCTATATTTTTTCAAAATGATTTACATAATGACCACTGAATATTCTCCAACTCGTTTACAAATTGAAGTATATCTACATTACTGAATTTTAATGGTCATGTTTCGGTGATCTTCTGGAACTTTTATGAAGTAATATCCCTTGTATAAGATATTATAATTAGGCATTGCAAAGGAAGTTTTGCATCCGAGATGACCACTTCAAATTCACCGGATTCAAACCACTGACTCGTAACGGAAGCACAACCAAAAGGACAAACTTTTCAAATGAATAATACGTGATGGCCGGATAAGGTGGCGAACATTTTCCATTTTTTTCAGCTGCGGCTATTGAGAGCACACTCTGCCACTCTGTGCGAAAGTCAAAGTCTTGCGAATCACGTCAGAAAGCTTCATTTTTATTAACTGCGAAAATCGTGCGCATTGCAAATTATTACAATTCGCTCGAATTAAGATAATGCCGTTGCGGATATGGCCACTGAGGCTGCGTATCACCCAAAAAAAACAAGAAACACCAGCCGAAAGTCTCAACGAAAGTGCTATCCTTCTTGTTGGCACCCCAGCATAAATAGGAGAGGCGGCATCCGAGTTCGAGAAAAAGCAACAAAAAAAAAACATCCGGACAAGGATGGAAAACTGCTGACCAGCTGAAAAGACAAGATGAAATGTGAATTAGTGATTCGTTGCCATCGAGAGGGCCGGCATTGCGAATGGAGAAAAAGCTCATTAGGTATCGTCCTCACGTTCGCAGCCGGGAATTACGTGTAAATTTCGGACGAAAAAGAATTGCCATTGTATTCTCTAATTATTGCTGCTCTTTTTTTTTTTGGATGATTGTGGCCATGCTGCGAAAGCTCTCCTTCTCCGGTAGCGTTGTTTTCGGCGTATTCTTAACGCTCGGGGGGCAGCGGTACTCGAAAATTTAGTGTGTAACGATCCATTACCAGCACACCCACACGGTCAGACTCCAAAATCGAAGCCTTTGGAATACATATTGAGTCTTTTTTCCAGAAATAGGAGGGAGCTGCTCCAACGAAAGCATTGTGCACTATTTCTCAACCACTAGACCACTCTTTTTATCGCTATCAAATAGATATTAGAAGTGTAGAAAAATACTAAAATATAAAAATAACTTAAAAATTCATATTCACTCCTAATTTGGAAGTTTGATTCGCACACTGTATATTACACCCAAACTCTAGATGGCATACAAGTACTCATGTCGAGTTTAACCTCATATTTAAACTCTAGACGGCACATAAAATTATCACACGAAATCGGACGCTACGATACATCTTTATCATTCTTAAAGCGGGGAACAAAACCAAACAAAAAGGTCTGCCTCTATTACTTTGTATATTAGAATGGAAAAAGCCCATAACTTAGTCAAAAAAGTGAAATCAATTTTCAATTTGCTCCCCCAGCTATATGACAAATGATTCCATTCTAAGCGCCATCTCCTCTTAGCTCACATATCATTTTTACGATTATTACGCCAATAACCGTGACAAATATTACCATTTTACGATCGCAGTTCTCGAAGGTACGGTATTCCGACAGTGCGCATCGTTTCTTGTTTTTTTACTAGGTACTACTTCGTGAGCGTATGTTTCAGCAGAATCTCAAAATGACAATATGTTTGTTTAGGTTCAGTAAAATTTCAGGTGTAAAAATAGTCAATAAGTTAACGGCTCCAGTGCAAAGCGGATTTCTGAAGATTTCAAAATCATTCTCTGCATTTGTGTTAAAGCGAACTTCATATCGTTCCGTGTGTTCCTGCGCCACGTTCAATCGGAAGTAGGACGTGGAAAATGTTTTTCCTCATTCCACTGTGATTCGCTGTGAGTTTTATCTCTCAACCCAATATCCGATTTGACTGGTAAGACTACCGATCTCGAAGAATGAAATCGAAAATTTCTTGAGCATATTTCGATGACGCTGAGGGGGAAGGGAATGAGACACCACAGAGAATCGCTGTCTTATGTTTCGCTTTATCGGAATATTAGAATCTTTATTTATAGGTTAGAGAGACGATAAAACTCGGTTGGCTCTCGAAAGACATTGGATGAACGAGCGAAACGGTGGCTTCGATGCCGTACAGCTGATTGCTCCAGTAGTCTTGAAAATGGATTCGCTAGAAAGTGATTTGGTGTGTTTTCAGTAGGTAATTTTCCGAATGTATGCAAGTATGTTGAAATCGGATACTGTTAATCACCGTGTGTTGATTAACTGATGCTTAGTAATGTTGTTGTTCTCTCTACTTATCGAATGTTTTACCACATTCCATGATCAAGCCTAACAAATGAATGCACCAGAGAAAAATGTCAAAAAAATAATGATAAAGAACAACTCCAGTATTAATAGCGTTTAGATCAGTGAGTATAATAATGTAGTGAATGTAGAATACTGTGTACAACAATCAAGCAAAATAATTCTTCTGCTAGAATGCTATTTCACATTCCTGTCGGAAAACAGTCTCCACCAAGAATGACATCTACGCAATACAACTGCAACTGCACCTCACCAAGCATTCGTGTCTTTTCGAGGCCTAACAAAAGACTAAAAAAAGAGTATATTTTGAGAAAAGTGCAAATGATAATTGGGGCGTGTGTATATTAAGTCGCTTCAAGCCACCCGTATTTGAATTTTTGGGTGTTGCTTGTTTTCGTTGCACGATACTTTGAATTTGTTCATTCCCTGTAAGTATGGATAGCGCACCTTCGATGCTTTTAGTTACCATTCGTATTTGCTCTCGTTCGCATCGGGTCCTTTCCGATGCAACAAGCTTTCTAGCTATGTTGATGGTTTTGACCAAGAGTTCGAGAAACGATTTTTCATAAACGGTCATTCTCGCGATGTTTTATTTTCATCGCTGTAACTGTGTGCGTTCTCTGTTAGACGCATGTTTGGTGCTTGTTGAATGGCGATGCACGGAAGATGTCTATGAGTGCTATACCACTGAAACAACAGTAAACATCATGCATTTGCAATAGTCTCCTCTTTCCTTACGACGTTCGGTCTTCCTATAATCTGTCTACTCCTTTCCCGCTTATTTTTTCCTATTATTTATTTCACTTATTAATAATTTAATTTATTTTCCCTTCTCTTTCCAGATACTCACAATCAATTCAGTGTGCCACGAAAGGTGCGAAGGTAAACTTGACCCACCGAAAAATCAACCTAATCACTCCTAACACTGTTCCGATCGAAATATATACCAAATACACTCTGTCCAACTTCTATAAGACCACCCTGATTATATTTAGTTGCACCACAAGCAGTTAGTATTCTAACAAGATACATTCATACATTGTTGAATGCTTAGAATAAAGTATATTTAACGTCAATTTCGTTCAAAAGAATTGTTTGTTTATTTATTGTGCTTAAATATGAGAATTTCAGCTGTCAAGTTTCTATAAGACCATTTCAAAATTCATATGTATTATCAATGAAAAATTCAAAACTATTACCTGATTTACATGTCAATAATTAGCAACCTTGCCGTTTCGGCTAATAACCTGGAAAACTCGTGTTGGAATACTATTTTCCAAATTTTTCTGAACGGATTTCTCGATATTTTTCCATTTTTCCAAAATTGCGACCTTGAGATCTTTAATTGTGGTGTACCGCTTTCCTTCAGTGTATATTCTGCGAACAAGGATCCCCCTAAGATTTTCAACAGGATTCAAGACTGGAGAGCGAACCAGTCAGTCCAAAAAATTAAGTTTTTTTGTCCTTAATCCATTGTTTAGTTTCTTTGCTGGTATGAATAGTAGCATTATTTTGATGGAATGTGAATTTTTTGTAACGATATCCACGCAAAAATGGTAGGAGAGAGGATTTCAGAACATGTATGTAATCCTTGAATGATGTGAAAGCTATCTTGAGCTATCCGGTTGCACAGAATTCCACCCAAATCATGCACGACCCTCCACCAAAATTCTTGGTTGAAAAATACTGTTCCTCTTCGTAAATTACGCCAGTGAGATGGTGTAAGATTAGGAGCTTTAACCTTTTTAGTCCTATTTATTTGAGGACTTTTTACCAAAATTTGACGAATTGTCTCCCGTGAAACTTTTAGATTCAAGGATTGCTTTATTTGCATATGCGATTTTGAACGTGGAGCTATCTTCATTTTACCGTATCCTTGAGGATTCGTCAAATAATTGAGAACTTCTTGATGGGATCGTCCAATCCGAAGAGCAATTTCTCTAATTCCAACATTTTTTTGGTGAATTGCATCGATTTGTTCTTTTTCTCTATCCGGGAGCGCTTTTCCTTTCAACATTTACCAGATTTATTGATCAAACTAACTAAAAACATAGGAAAACGTAACTGGTCTTAAAGAAACTTGACTCTTGAAAAACACAAAAACATTTGTTTACTCTCAACGCTTGCACACACACACATATGAAACTCATGTAGTGTATGATAGTTAGCAATACAAATACACTAGAAAATAAATTGAAGCGTTGTTTGTTTACAATTACACAAAGCAGCAAGATCATCAGCTGGTCTCATAGAAGTTGGGCAGAGTGTATATATATTCAGAGCTAAATATTCTACTTTATTCTGTACAATTGAGGAATATTTAGAAGATGAAGAGACTTTACGAAGGAAGTTATGATTTTGCGAATTTTATTTTAAGATTTATCATATTCCATATCAAAGTTCTGTTTGAAATTTTTTTTCCCTGTTGGATGTGAACCACTGCGTCCATTATTCTGAACTATTGTGGTATATCCCATTTTTTTTGTACTCCGCTTCAAGCTTACCTACTGCTTATTGATGAAGAAGTAGACTGAAAGCTATAGCGAGATAGGTGCCAATCAGGAATACTTTGTTTGATAAATTTTATAATCCTGATCGGCGACGCAGACCAAATTTCCTTGGGCTCCAGAATAGCCTTATCAAGGTATTGAAGTCTGCGTCTAGTTAGAGCTCCACAATTACAGAGCAAATGTTCCGAGGTTTCGCTTTCGGTATTACAAAAACGACAAATATCATCTTGCACTAAACCTATGTTTTTGAGATGGTATTTACTCGGACAGTGTCCTGTTATAAGGCCTGTGATTGTGCCTAAGTCTTTCTTATTAAGACTCAGCAATTGTTGAGTAATTTTAATACTCGGCGTGATAATTTTTTTTGACTGGTTATGTTGTACCGCCAACAAGTTGGCTAACACTTCCCGGTCTTCCCAGTTCTTCAGCTCACCTTTCAACACACAGTCAGATATTCCACAGAATGGTTCTGGACCAGTGAAAGGTGAGCTTGAGCCGTTCCTGGCAAGTACATCTGCTCGCTCGTTTCCCTCTATTCCACAATGGCCAGGAATCCAGTACAGTTGTACCGAACTTATCCGACTTAGTTGCCGTAAGAGGAGAATGCATTCCCAGAAAATTTTTGAGGAGCATTTAAAAGCATTTAGAGCTTTAAGTGCCGCTTGACTGTCTGAGAATATGCAGATGTTAGCATGTCTATATTTTCTTTTAAGGCAGACATTTGAGCATTCTATTATCGCAGCTATTTCTGCTTGAAAAACTGTTGGCCAGTTTCCCATAGCTACAGAGATTTTTGTTCTGGGACCATACACTCCAGCACCTGTTCTGATTCCCATTTTTGACCCATCAGTGTAGAACATGATTGAACCATTACGAACACTGGGACCGCCTTCATTCCATATTGAACGAGAAGGTTCGATTACACTGTATGCAATGTCGTAGTTAGTCCTAGGTTCCATCCAATCACTGTTCATCTCTGAGGATGGTCTTACGGGTAAGAGATTCAGGATGCTCAAGTGAGTTTGAAAATTGTCGCCCGACTTTTCTGTTGACCGCATATTATTCTTCGATTTCTTTACATCTTTACATCATTGTCAACTCATCTACCAAAGTGTATTCACCCATCTGAATAGGAAATTTTATACTAATGTTAATTTCAATCAACCTACATCATCCTTCCATTTTACAATGTATCACAATGCAGTATCGTTCAATTTTTCACTGTTTTTAGCAATTTAGTCGTCGTATTTCACCAGAATCAACTAGAATTTTGACGTAGGATTACGTCTTTCGACAAAATATTGGGGGTACAAATTGAAAAACCAAAATCGATCGCATCGTGAAAAATGTCGAATTTCAAAAGCTTATTGGTCAGTAATTTCACGATGGATCGATGAGATTTTTGTCGATTTCGGCACCCCACAATAATTTTACACATTGAATAATATAATACATGCCATGAAATAAACTATCGAACAATTAGAAAATCTCAACCATTATCCAAACGGAAATAGCTCGTTCAGATTGGTCGGAATCGAAGATACAACCTTCCTCGTATACTCATAATTTTCTCCAAATGACTCACAATGACTCACAAGTCATTTTCTGATAGATTCACGAGAGTTTTGCATCAATCATTTTGGGCAATTCATTACAGTGAAAATGAATAATATAACATATTTTATGAATCTACAGACTTTTAAACCAAGGAGCCTGGAACAATCGGCATTACAAATACATGCAAGTCGGGGGCACTTTTGTATTGTAAGTAAAGTGAGTGATACGATTAATTATAGCAAATAAAATCAAATTTGGAAATTGTAAAACGTTCAGCAGAAGTGTAATTGTATATGGTAGCGGTTGTGTTAAATATGAATTGAAATATGGAAATATTTATTTCAAGTTTCATAAATAAAGAAACCAGTGTGTGTTCATGCTCGGGTACGGAGCGTCCGGCAATATCACAGATTCCAGCACCTGGGCTAGCTACATCATCTATTGCCACTGTTACCACCAACACGAGGCACCCGCTGTATCCTATGGCCGATCATCAACAAGCGGCTTCGACGAGCTCCACTGCACCAGTGTTATCAACACAGAAGCAAGGAAAACATCAAACCGCAAAAAAGTATCGTCCTACTGTACCTCTACTTGAAGCAGTGACTACATCCGGTACTCCAGTGACTACTCTTCCTACACTTTCCGTCGCACCACAAGTGAAACGCAACTGGTATTATGTGACCCGCTTTCTTCCTCACGAATCGTGTGAGAACATAGCATCATATGTTTCTAGAAAATGTAAATGTGACCCAACATTGATTAAATGTCACAAACTACTGCGCCAGAATAGGGATTCCAATAGACCCATAACTTTTCTATCATTCAATTTGAACGTACCTGAATCATTGGAAAGTTTGGTCTGTTCCAGAAACTTTTGGCCAACTGGTGTCTCTATTGCTCCTTTTTTAGAACACCCCCCAACGCGAGCGCGTTACGATCCAATGACTCTCCCAATAAAACCTCGTATCAATGGACAGTGTCAGCAGGATCAGAACAATACTCCTGTTCGATTTTTCAATTCAGAGCCTCAACGCGCTCTCCCTCGAAGAGCCCCCTCTCCTCCACCGCAACAAAACATGTTGAGGCACGTGTGAATCCATCTCGTGTAAAAAATCAACTGCTGATATATTATCAGAATGTTGGTGGTATGAACACTTCCATTGCCAATTATTATCTCGCCTGCTCTGATGACTCATATGACGTCTTTGCCTTCACTGAAACGTGGCTTAACAACAACACATTGTCGCAACAAATTTTCGACTCATCGTACAAGGTCCGTCTTGACCGATCTGTTGTGAACAGTAGCAAAGTGACTGGTGGTGGGGTTATGCTGGCAATTAATTCAAATATTGAATCGCGCGAACTGTTCCCTCCCGATGGACGCAGTGTGGAACAAGTTTGGGCTACCGTCTTGCTGAACAATCGTACAATTTTTATCGGAGTTGTGTACATCCCTCCTGATCGTACCAACGATTCTACAGTGATAGATCAACATATTTCATCGCTTAACTGGATTACGCATCAAATGAAGTTGAACGACTTTATACTCTTGCTTGGAGATTTCAATTTACCAGGTATCGGCTGGACCCAATGTGCTTCGAAATATCTGTATCCTGTTTATTCAAAGTCTACTATGAACCGCTTGAATGAGCGTCTATTAGATGGGATTAGTACCGCTGGATTGTGTCAGATGAATGAAATCCTTAACGATAACCACCGCACGCTCGACCTATGCTTCGTAAGCTCGAAAATCGTTCACAGCACAGTTGTAACCCAAGCACCTGCTCCTATGGTGAAGTTTTGTCGTCATCACCCTCCGGTTCTGGTTTCTTTATCTGCTCCGTCTCCTGTTGTTTTTGTTTGCACCGCAGAGTCAACCTTTTATGACTATCGGAGAGCTGATTTCTCATCAATGAATGGTTTTTTCCGTAGCATCGATTGGAATGAAATTTTGAAGGACTGTGATATCGACATATCAACGTCTTCCTTGTCCAATGTGCTGCTTTACGCAATCGAACAGTTTGTTCCTAAGAAGAAAACCAGTAAAATAGTTAGCCCTCCATGGACAAACAGGAACTTAAAACGATTGAAATCCATGAAAAGATTTTACTTAAGGAAATTTTCCAAACATCGCGATTGTCTATGGAGGGACCGTTATTCTTCTGCAAACAGGAATTACAAACGACTGAATAATGCTTTATACGCCGCGTATCTCAGCCGCATCCAAACAAATCTGCGTGCCAACCCAATAGGATTCTGGAAACACGTTGATAGTCTAAGAAAAGAATCTGGTCTACCTACAGTCATGACGCGTGACAACATTGAAGCGAACACTACAGAAGATATTTGTGAACTATTTCGGAATCAATTCGTTAGCGTTTTCGTTAGCGAAAGTCTCAGCAATGATCAGGTCTCTGTGACTGTGACCAGGAAAGGGTGTGTCACATCAAATTGCATCACGGAAAAAACGCTGTAGAAATTCGCCCAGTAGACCGATCCTTTTGAAAATTTTAGACAGTAAAATAAAAACTATTAAACAACTTTTGGCATTTTCTTTTTATTCATACTTCGAGCCCAAGCCCGTATGCTCGCACCTTCCTCTTTACCCCGTCCATAAGGTTCTGTACAACGTCAGGTTGTAGTTTTTTTTGAACAGAAATCCATTTTCTCTTGAAGTCCGCCTCCGATTTGACAACTTTTGGGTTCTTCCGGAGGGCCTGCTTCATAATCGCCCAATATTTCTCTATTGGGCGAAGCTCCGGCGCGTTGGGCGGGTTCATTTCCTTTGGCACGAAGGTGACCCCGTTGGCTTCGTACCACTCCAACACGTCCTTTGATTAGTGGCACGTAGCGAGATCCGGCCAGAAGATGGTCGGGCCCTCGTGTTGCTTCAATAGTGGTAGTAAGCGCTTCTGTAGGCACTCCTTAAGGTAAAACTGCCCGTTTACCGTGCCGGTCATCACGAAGGGGGCGCTCCGCTTTCCGCAAGAGCAGATCGCTTGCCACACCATGTACTATTTGGCAAACTTGGATAGTTTCTGCTTGCGAATCTCCTCCGGAACGCTAAATTTGTCCTCTGCGGAGAAGAACAACAGGCCCGGCAGCTGACGAAAGTCCGCTTTGACGTAGGTTTCGTCGTCCATTACCAGGCAATGCGGCTTCGTCAGCATTTCGGTGTACAGCCTCCAGCAGCTCGCGTCTTCCCCACCATGTTTTGCCTTTCGTCGCGGTTAGGAGCCTTCTGAACCTTGTATGTACGCAGGCCCTCCCGCTGCTTGGTCCGCTGGACAAATGAACTTGACAAATTCAGCTTATTGGCGACATCCCGGACCGAACTTCTCGGATCACGTCTAAACTGCTTAACTACGCGCTCATGATCTTTTTCACTGACGGAGCATCCATTTTTGCCGTTCTTCACCTTCCGGTCGATGGTTAGGTTCTCGAAGTATCGTTTTAGTACTCTGCTGGCCGTGGATTGGACGATTCCCAGCATCTTACCGATGTTCCGATGTGACAACTCCGGATTCTCGAAATGAGTGTACAAGATTAATTCACGACGCTCTTTTTCGTTCGACGTCATTTTTCCAAAATTACGAAAAATTGACAGTGAAGCATGGCCAACGTGATCTATACACTCTTATCTGATTATAAGCGAAAGCTGAAGATATAATTCCTAAAAATTAAATTTCGTTTTTTCCGTGATGCAATTTGATGTGACACACCCTTTATACCCTGCCTGCCATCTATCGCAGCCTACCCTGTAATAAACTCAAAATCTGTAGAAAAGGCTTGCGGTAATCTGAAGAAATCTACTAATGCTGGACCCGACAATATCCCATCTGTAATTTTGAAGATGTGCTCTAACAGCCTCTCGTTACCGCTGAGCATCTTGTTCAGCCGCTCCATCCTTAGTGATACCTTTCCGAATGCATGGAAAAAATCATTCATCTTTCCTGTTTTCAAAAAAGGATGTTAAGAATTATAGAGGAATCGCATGCCTATGTGCTATCTCCAAGCTTTTTGAGGTTATTGTGTTAGACTTCATTTCTCATGCTTGCAATAATTACATCGCCGAGGAACAACACGGCTTCATGCCCAAACGATCAACTGCAACAAATCTTGTTTTGTATACCTCGTTCATAGCTCGTTCACTTGAAAGGAGACAGCAGATCGACGCAATATACACTGATTTCTCTGCTGCGTTTGACAAAATCAACCATAACATCGCTGTAGCTAAGCTTCAGCGCCTTGGTTTCAACGGCTCTTTTCTCAGCTGGCTACGTTCTTATCTAACCGACCGTGTCATGTCGGTGAAGATCGGTGATACCCTATCTACTCCATTTCCTGTAACATCCGGTGTTCCGCAAGGGAGTCATCTCGGTCCGTACATATTCCTTCTGTATCTTAACGACATCAATTTATGTTTGAAGTGCTTGAAACTTTCATACGCAGATGATTTCAAATTATTCCATCCTGTGAATTCCACTGTAAACGCTGAGTTTCTTCAAAAACAGTTGGATATTTTCGACGAATGGTGTGTGAATAACAGAATGACTCTAAATCCATCGAAGTGTTCTGTGATATCGTTTTCTCGCAAGCGCTTTTCAATAATCTTCGATTATAAGCTGCATGGTGTAATATTGGAACGTGTCAACACCATTAAAGACCTTGGCGCCATGTTGGACTCCAAACTGACATTTCGTGCCCACATTTCCTACATCACGTCCAAAGCATCCAAATCGCTTGGCTTCATTTTCCGCGTTTCAAAGCAGTTTAAAGATGTGCATTGCATAAAGGCACTCTACTGCGCATTGGTACGTTCAATTCTCGAGTACGCTTGTGTAGTATGGTCACCATACTACCAAAATAGCATTCAGCGAATCGAATCAATTCAACGGAAATTTGTCCGATTCGCCTTGCGCAATTTGCCGTGGAATGATCCTCTCAATCATCCAAGCTATGAGGACCGTTGTAGACTGATTGGGTTGGACTTATTACGTTCTCGAAGAGATGTTGCCAAGGCCCTATTTACGTCAGATTTGATTTTATCAAACATTGATTGTCCTGAACTTCTTCGGTTGATAAATTTCAACATTAGCCGGCGTTATTTGCGTACCAATAATTTCTTCACGCACTAATTACGGTTATAATGAACCCGTTTCTAGTATGTGTCGTGTGTTTAACCGATGTAGTTCCTGTTTCGATTGTCATCTTTCTCGTTCGTCCCTTAATGCTCTGTACTCTGTAGTCCTCACATAGATTTAGTTTACCAATAAGTTAGTTTTAAGAAGTATTTGTAGATTAGTAGTAAGGTTGATCATTAGGGCACTTATGTAAAGCCTGTTGACGTTTTTGAATAAATTAAATGAAATGAAATAAGAAAGTTAGATTTTTCATTTCATCGACAATTTTGGTCATTTGTATTTTTTTGGTATTTTTGATAACATAAAAATGAGCGCTCTATCATATGTAACAACTTTGTCTAAGACAGTTTTTGTATAAACAATAAATATCTCCCACAAAGTTGTTTTTAGCGCCTGTTGAAGACTTAGATAAACTTATTTTCTCTATCCTCCGAGAGCGAGCGAGGCGAACTTGTCGAAATCACTGACTGAACTTGCTTCTTTCAATGAATGATGTACACAGACGTAGAGTTGTATGATAAGAGAGAGTTTTATTTATCCACTTCGGGCTTTTATATAATGCGATACCAATAGACAGAGGAAACAGTAGAATTCAAAATAATTCATAATATTCAAGCTTGTGTAATTTCAGTACATTGGATTGAAGGTTTTCCATACTTATAGCATGCACGGAAAAGTATTTCTGAATACATTATCGTCTGAAAATGCAATATCAAACAGCGCCTTCTATCTGAGTTGCATTAGGGTAACTATGAAAAAAAACGGGTTTTTTTCCTACATCAAAATGGTCTTCGTACGACTTTTAGAGCTTATCAATGCCAACATTTTGCGAGGCAGAATTCGTTAGTATATTAATCCTGCTCAAAGTTATTGATTTGTTTTCACCCAAAAACTCATGATTTTTTACAATTTTAATTTACTCAAACACAAAAAATAACATAGTTTTTAAAATCACATTTTATATAGAGTGAAATCTGTTATTCCAAATTCCGTCAACAAACATTTTTTTATGTTTGCCCCAGAAAGAATGACAAACAAATGAAAAGAGAGTGTTTTTCCAGAAGAAATATCAATAACTTTGAGTAAAGTTGAGATATTGACAAGTTCTGCGCCGAAAAATGTTTGTATTAGTAAGCTCTAAAAGTATTTCCAAGACACTTTGCATGTAAAATTTGAAATATAAAAGTTAGAGCAAAAAACCAGTTTTTTTTTATGGTGACCCTAACGTAACTTAGAAAAAAGGCGCTATATTAGTTATTTCAAGAGATAGAGAAAAACTTTGTTCTACAAAGATGTCTCAAATATTTGGAACTACAACATTTTCGAACTATGTTTACCTGTATCTATGAAGATAAGAAAGTTAGATTTTTTTTTCATCGATAATATTGGTCACCCTATTTTTGACAACATGAAAACGAGCGCTCTATCATGAGTAACAACTTTGTTTAAGACTGTTTTTGTCTAGAGAATAAATGTCAAGCTCTAAATGCTAATTTCCACTTAAATGCATCTCCTGGACCATTGTGCAATGGTGAGATTTTTTTTATTCCTTTCATCAATACTGCACACAGGAGCCATCTTGTCCAGGGCCACATATGGCGGATTTTATCATATCTCATTCCACTTCGGCATCTTCTATCGTGATACGCACCAACCAACGACTAATCACCATCCTTCTGTCATCGTCACTCGGATGTAAACACTGGTGGAGTGAACAAACAATACACGACAGCCAAACAAAACGGCCCATTTCAGGGCCACCAAATCATTATCAAAGAGTTCAACGATGTATTTTTTCAAACATATCCAAAATCAGCATGTAACAGATAACCTAACGGAATCCTACGTCAATTATAAGGTCGTGTCTAGGACACAACCTCCTGTGACTTTTTAGAACAATTTGCACTGCACTAGTCAAGAATACTTCTTTCTTTTTATGCTGAAGAACAGTAATAACATCTTCAAAATCTCCAGCATCTTCAGTAGCAGATACACCTTCTCTTTGAACAATGCCAATAAATGTTTGAAAGGTCACTGACTAATATTTGGTAAAAAGAAATTATAGTTTGAGACATGTGGTTTCAAATTATTTGCACAGCATACTGCAATCGAGTGTAATTTGCCATCTGTAATAAAATTCAAAAAAAAATTATTGAAAAAAAGCGTTTTTTTTTATAATCAAAAAACGGTACGTGTTGAAGTATGTCATAATTTTTTCCATTTTTTTAAATATTGTAACTGCAAGGAGGCTATGAGAAATATATATTCGCTTGGAAACCGACAGAAGTCAGACGTCTTTTCTTTTCCCGTGAAGAAGCCAGAAGAAAATCGAAAATTTGGAAATTCTTCGTTTTGTGACGACATCTCTCAAGTTTCTGGAAAACCATCCAATATGCAGCCATCAAATCCATTCTCGACGGTGTGATTCACCACAACAAGAATTCTTTTGGGCCGTCGCATACTGACGGTGGAAAACCTTTCGATCAGGAACGGGTAAGCCCCATCAGTACGATTGATAAAAATACGGGACAATCGAAAAAACGGTACTGTCCCGTTCAAAACGATACGTTTGGTCAACCTACATTAACCCTTTTTTTAACCCAAAACTTTCTACTAAATAGTTATATATGAAATTTCGATGCATTCTCAAATAATATCCGAAATGATAAACCATCAAATTAAATAAAATGATTACGTAGTCCTCCATCGTGTAAGCAGAAGATACGACTCCCTAGAATTTTTCATTATTTACAGAACGCAGGAGCCATCTCATCCATGCTCACAGAGGGCGGCTTTAATCATATCTCATTCCACTTTTTTTTTTTTATACCCTCCACTGACCCCCACACCAGAAGGCTCAGACAAGGAGCCCACTGGTCGTGGACACTTACTAACAGAAACAACAGAAAAAAAAGAAAGCATGGAGAATCTAATTGTAAGCAACAGTGAATTCCCAGTGGAACTTAGTTCCTTTGAAGGGATTCACTACATGAAAAAATTATATATAAATGGAAAGATTAAAAAATTTAAAAGTAAAAGCATTTTTGCTTCAAACGACTACACTTCGACATCTTCTACCGTGATATGCACCATCCAACGACTTAATACCATCCTACTGTCATCGTCACTCGGTTGTAAACACTGGTGAAGTGAACAAACAATACCCGACAACCAAACAAAACGGCCCACCAAATCATTATCAAAGAGTTTAACGATGTAATTTTTCAAACATACACAAAATCAGCATGCAAACGAAACCCTACATCAACTGTGCGGTCGTGTCTCGGACACAACCTTCCTGAGACTTTTTTCGACTATTTAAAATTATCCTCATTCATTAAAACGATATTGTCAGATGAACTTTACTTCTAAACAAATAAGCTTGCTTGGTTGGAATTTCTAATGCATTCACCGTATAGCCTGAACCTTGTACCGTCTGACTACAGTTTGTTCGGATCTAGGCAAAAATTCCTCGATAGAAAACATTCACTATAACAACATGTGGCTATGAAAGATACTGTCAAAAACCATTAAACAAGGTTTTAAAACCTTCATTAAATGGGGTATTTTAGTCTAGAAATTTGGAAAAATCGAAAATCATCATTTTGCTGAACTGTAGGCATTCAAGAACATACTCTTGGAAGGATTTTTTGAAGGTCCCAATATTTACCGAGTTATCACAATTTAAGTGGTGCGGTATCTAATCTATACTTGACAAAAAATTAAACGAACAGAGTGCAAAGTCAAAAATTTTAAGTAATTTCTGAATTTCTGACGTGCTGTATCTTCGTTTGAACGCATTTGTCTCGAAACCAGGTTTTTCCAAACTGACGTACACGATATCTCTTTACTGAACCGATTTATTTCAAATTTAATGTGAATAAACCCATATACATCTCTTGATCGCATGAGCCATGAAAAAACAATATAATTTCTAAAGTTAACTATTTTAAAAAAAATTGTAATCAAAATCTGCTAAAACAATGTTTTTATTTTCAAGCTGCCACCATTTTGGCCAAAAACATTTCCGAGGTTCATTCTATAGTGGCATCTTTACTGATTGAGAATCTATTAGGTCTTAGAATTTCGGATAACTAGAAAGGCTGGAATCATGTACATCCTGGCACTGTTTTTTTTTTGGAACGGTTACACCTTACCATCTAATTTTTTTTTCAATATTGATTTTTTTTAGTTTAAATATTTTTGTATTCTTGAAAAAATAATAAACATTTAGTGGAATAATGTATAGTAAGAATATTTTTTTGTTTTATTCGTTCATAGCTTGAAAAACAAAAAAACCAAATCGTCCGTTTTCCGCATCACTAAACTTAAATTACTTAAATTTGATAATAAACTTTAGAAATATGAAGAAAAAAACCAAGAATACCTAGGATTACATTGAATAGTTTTGGCCTTAAACGGAGGTAAATATGATTCAAAAATTATAAAAATTATAGTATTTCGTAATTGAATAAAGTATAGGATCTAAATGGAACTTCAAAATAACAACGTTTATAGGGTACTTATTAGAAAGCCTTTTTTCAATACTGTTGGAATTTTTTCGCAAAAAAAAATGCTGGCTTGCATGTTGAGCAAACGTATTCCAACGTGTAGATTGCATAGCACGAATAGTTTTTAGCCTTGATATGTCACAATATAAGGTTGATCCAGTTTCGAGTTTGGTCCAAGAAATCGCTTATAAATTTATAGGTGTACTCTTTTCAAGAAATGACAACATACATAATTCGATAAAAATATGGAATAGTGTACTTGAATTTATGTACCTTTATGTCTTTTTAATGTGATAAACCTTAATAAACTCAATTTCACCACTATAGCATATAGGAAATCAGTGAGTGCGAATCGATCCAAGATATGCGTTGATGCAGTTGTTTCAATGAACAAATCAGATTGTTCGTCCCAATCACGCCACCGGAATTACTATTCATTCACTCGGAATTGAGATTGATGTTGTCCATTCCTCGTGTACACCGAATGTTAGTTTCGAAATCCATCATCATTAGCGTTGGGATTACGGGTGCTCATAGCTTGCGATGGAAGCTAACCGAAGAACCCAACGGATGGCCATTTCTATCAGATGAAGCCGTTCCTCCTATCAGACTGATGTGTCCCGATGCAGAAACTCTTGATGACGGATCAGTCTCAACACCTGGAGCTGAATATGGTGACGTTGGTCTTGTCTCGGCTCAGCCCCTGGTGATGGACGAAGCATACCCAAGTGGGACGGACAACTGCTTGCGGATGCCGTTCTGCATTCGAGCCATTGTGATGAAGTGCGGAATTAGCATAATAAATTGATTAAATTTGGAATTCTCCCTCTATGGGCACCGTGACATCCTCTGTCGAGGGATTGAGTATCCTCAGTGAAACCTAGAGCGTGATGAGGAAACTATTCAATTCTGTATATTTTGCAACAGAACATTCGAAATTTGTCTTTCTGAAGGTGTAAATAATACAAAAGTTTTTAAACGTTAAACAAAATGCACAAAGAATCAACCAAGCAGGTTCAATTAAATTATCAACGCTAACCCACAGAAAAAATCTCATTATAAATTTAATTGACTGAAAGATGAGGAGGAGAAACAACACACAGAGAAGTAAGCATCGTGTGTTTTCTCTGCTAAATAATTCATTCCATGAGCAAAAAAAATATCACCATTCCCACATCGCACTCACTCTTATCAAAGCAAAACATTTTCCGCCCCGACTAACAGCGGTTGAACAGATGAAATCTTACACCTTAATATTTATTCACCCCTCAGCCCTCTGTTATGCGAATAAACTTTGTTGATTTCAAATCCAACACGAGTGGCGTTTTTCCTCCCTCTCCTGGAGGCAGGGAAGATTCGTTCAATCTCGTGTCTTATTTTTTTTCGTCTTTTTTTTCTCCTTTGGATATTATTGTTACAAACTGTCAGGATTATTTGGACAAACAATCTCGTCAGAAAATATTTGGGCGTGATGAGTGGCAAATTAGGGAAAAAAAAGTCAAGCCATTACACGAAACGTGCTGACTAAGTGCAATGATCTTGTCTTCACGGTGGAAATAATTTCATGCGCATATTTGGTGGGAACTTTTTATGAAGATGACTTCTCAGAAGCAATATCAGCGTTCTGTTGGGCTTTTCTCGTCGTACTTTGGAGGAAAAAAATGCTGTGATATATATATATATATATATATATATATATATATATATATATATATATATATATATATATATATATATATATATATATATATATATATATATATTCCCGCGAGGAGTCGTTGTAAGCGCGTAGTTCTAGTTGTATTCATTGTATCGAGTCATACTATAGTTGTTGGAAAGGTATTCTTGCGCGCTATAATATAGTCCTTGACAGTGTTTTGTTTGGTTAAGTCGTTCGTGAGCTATAGTGTCGCAAATATGGAGCAAAATAAAGAGAAAATCCGACATATTTTACAGTACTACTATGACAAAGGCAAAAATGCATCTCGAGCTGCCAATAAAATTTGTGCAGTTTATGGACCCGATACAGTTTCCATTTCCACCGCACAACGATGGTTTCAACGTTTTCGTTCTGGTGTAGAGGTCGTCGAAGATGCGCCACGCTCCGGAAGGCCTGTCGTCGAAAATTGTGACAAAATCGCTGAAAAAAGCCGAGAAAGACCGGCATAGTAGCAGCCGTAGCATCGGCCAAGAGCTGGGGATAAGTCATCAAACCGTTATTAACCATTTGAAGAAGCTTGGATTCACAAAGAAGCTCGATGTATGGGTGCCACACACGTTGACGCAAAAAACATCTTTGACCGTATCGACGCATGTGAATCGCTGCTGAATCGCAACAAAATTGACCCGTTTCTGAAGCGGATGGTGACTGGCGATGAAAAGTGGATCACTTACGACAACGTGAAGCGCAAACTCGTTGGGAACAAGTCATCGGCGCATATTTGACTTAAAACAGATTATTGTAACTAATTTTATGAACAAATGAAAATTCAAAAAAAATACCGCAGGACTTTTTTGACAGCCTAATATATGACTAGTCCTTACAATTTCCAACAAGTCGTCTATACATCGGAATATGGGCACTTTTACAGGGAAAAAGTTTTTCGAACAACAATCTTTAAAAAAATACAACTTATCCTAATTTTGTTTAAAGTCAAGATAGCGATATAGTGTATTCGACAAAGCTTTAGATCTTGTTAAAATATAAACTTTTGTCGAAAACATCAACTTTCAATTATAGTTTTTGGAATACAAGTAATTTTTGTATGAAGTCTTCTGAAAAAATTATGTTTTGCTCGTAACATTTTTGCACGTTTGATATGGCATGTTTCTAAATAGAGAAAAGTTAGCAGAGCATTGAGAATGAGATACTTTATATATAAAAATGTAACGAATTGAACATTAAGAGTATTTTGTTAAAGAAAAACATGAAAAAGTTGTTGTTCGAAAAACTTTTCCCATGTAAATGTGCCCATCGTCCGATATATGGAAAACTTGTTGGAAATTTTAAGGGCTATTTTTCTATTTTTTTTCAGAATTTTAAAAGCATATGTTTTCGAGAAAAATGAATTTTAATTTTCAAAATATTTGTTTTTAATGAAATTTTTTTCCAAAAAAATCTTTGATTAGTTTAATGAAAACCAAAATAATTTCCTACATTCCATTCTTTGACTAAAATTCTGTAGGTCCGATAGATTTTTTTGTAGGTTAGGTTGTGTTTTCAACTTTTTTTTTCCAAAAATCTTGATTTAAAAACTATAAGATTTTCAAAAAGTTGGTCAGAGAATGAAATGTAGGAAATTACTCAGGTTTAATTAAAAATTATCAAAGAATTCCTTGGAAAAAAATTTCATTAAAAAAAATATTTTGAAAATTTTCAAAATATTTTTTTTTCAAATTAATTTTTCTCGAAAACACATGCTTTTAAAATTCTGAAAAAATAGATATAAATAGCTCTTAAAATTTACAGTAAGTTTTCCATATATCGGACGATGGGCACATTTATGTGGAAAAAGTTTTTCCAACAACATCTTTTAATTTTTTTCTTTAAAAAAATACTATTAATGTTTAATTCGTAACATTTTTATGCATAAATTATCGTAATTTACATGCTCTGCTAACTTTTCTCTATTTAGAAACATGTCCAATGTGAGAATTCACACACAAAAATGCTACGAGCAAAACATTATTTTTTCAGAAGTCTTCATACTAGAATCACTTATATTTCAAAAACTATAACAGATAAAAAGTTGACGTCTTCGACACATGTTCATATTTTAATAAGATCTAAAACTTTGTCGAATACACAATATCGCTATCTTGACTTTAAACAAAATTAGGATTAGTTGTATTTTTTTCAAAGAAAATATAAAAAAGTTGTTGTTAGAAAAACTTTTTCCCTATAAAAGTGCCCATCTTCCAATGCATGGACGACTTGTTGTAAATTCTAGAGGCTATTCATATATATATTTTTGGAAATTAAAAAAAAATACGTTTTTGAGAAAAATGAATTTTAATTTTTAAAATAAATTTTTTGTCAGCAAAATTTTTTTCCAACAAATTTTTGGTATTTTTTCGTAAAAATTTAAACAATTTCCTACATTTCATCCTTTAACATGAATTTTGTAGGTATAATAGTTTTAAAATTATAAATTTTTGTAAAAAATTAAGAAAAAAAATTGGCCTATTCCAAAAAGTAGTCTAATTTTTTTTCGAATATGCAAATGACCCCTGTCTTTACACCCACAACGTTTCACTACTATCTGAGATGGTGCTGCCAACGGCCAGTCGAGTTGACATGAAATTCCTCATACACCTTTTCGAATTTATGTTGTTCATAATGTAGTGTGATTTCCAAGTTAAGCCATTCGGCCATTTTTTTTACCAGCGGTCAAATTGGATTTTTCAAGATAATGGAATACACAGTATTCCATTATCTTGAATTTGAATTTTACTAAATAGGTGTGATCTACTGGTCAAGCCCTTTCATTTGATACTCATATTGCTGTGGTTTTGAGAAAATATGTAATCTGCCATTTTGTAGCGGCCGCCATCTTGGATTTTTTAAATCACGAAATACGCAGTTTTATAATGACTGCAGAGATAAAGGTATATTCAAAATTTCAGATTAATCGGTCAACATGAAGGGGTTAAAATTTCTATTAATGTGGTAAAGCGCTACAGACAAACCTGTTACAAACATACAAATTACAGGACAAGCTAAATAAAACTGTTTAAAGATGCATTTTTGGTGTTCGGAATTTGAGACAAATGTAATCAAACATATTTTCAGTTTTTCACCATGAATATGTATTTGTATATCAATTTTATGTTGGACAAATGATCCTCTATTGTATCCAAAAAACCGCATTAATTTCGCGAAAAAGTACCATTTTGAGTAATGAGACACTGTTTAATGGCCAACAAAGCTCAAGGTTACAAATTCAATATTCAAAGTATTGCCCATCGCTAGTCACAACTTTTTCCGATCTTTTTGGCAACTCACGAATCCCTTTGCGGAAATAATCGGCGGGTTTGTCGGCTATTCACGAATCGATACAATTTTTGACTTCATCAAAATTGGAGAAGTGCTGGTCAACCAGACTATGTTGCATCGATCGAAAAAGGTAGTAATCGAACGAAGCTATGTCTGGAGAATGAGGGTGGGAAAGGACCTCCCATTTCGGCGTTTCCAAGTTTGTTTTGACAGGTTTCGCGACATGCGGCCGAGCATTGTCCTGCTGCAAAATAACATTATCGTGTTTTTGCTCGTACTGTGGCCGTTTTTCCTTCATTGCATGGCTCAAACGCATCAATTGTCGTCGGTAGAGGTCCCCTGTAATGGTTTGATTCAGTTTTAGCAGCTCATAGTACACCACACCAAGCTGATCCCACCAATGCAAAAAAAGGTTATGCTGTCACCTTCTGGCCGCGACCATCGATGTTGATGCATGGCCGGGGTATCCATACGTTATCCGATGTGAAGTAACGATTTGATGCCTTTCTTTTATGCCGTTAGAGCAGTTGTTCGCACGTGAAAAAACGACGTTCGAAGTCTCGTGGCTTCAATTCATACGGCACCCAATGTCCTATCCTTCGGATCATTCCCATTGCTTTTAAACGATCGGATATGGTTTGCTGGGCTACTCCAAGTGTATCTGCAAGTTCTTGTTGCGTTTGTGACGGATCTTGATCGAGTAAAGCGTCCAATTCTTCATCTTCTAATTTTTTGGTGGTCCGGAACATTCTTCGTATTCCAAGTCAAAACTACCACTTTTAAACAGTGCAAACGACGTCTGACACGTTCGCTCAATTGGTCACCATAAACTTCCACCAAAATGCGATCACTTTCCGCAGCTTTTTTCTTCATATTGAAGTAATGAAGTAACTCTCCCCGCAAAAACACTCTTGTTGGTACGAAATTAGACATATTCGAAGTGGTAAAAATCTATGTTGTTTACACTTGTTACGCTTTTTGATATATATTGAAAAAGACGCACAATGACAATAGCTTTCCAACGAATGTCTGGAAATTCGATTCACTAGAATAATAATCAAGTTGCTCCATCCGTTGTAAAATCGAAGAAACTTACCTAATACACCTAACACCTACTACGAAAACATACCTATTTTATTTGTTGAATGTTAACACATTAAGGCTGAAATTACGCTTAGGTTTGCCCAGCTGTATGGTCTCGAAAATGATCGCATTTGCAAGAGTGATACATTTCTCTTCTGCTGCTGTGTTGGAATCTTAGCCGTTGAAATTAGGAATGTTCCGTATAGTTTGTATTGAGTATTATTGAATGAGATATAGTGAGAAGAAATGTATTTTACGAGAGGAACGACTGACAGCTTTTCCTGAGAGGAAATATGAGTAAGAGAAGCACAGGGTGTGTCACACGAAGCAAGGTGAGTAGAAATTATAACATTTAATATTTAAAATTTAAAATCGCCAATCATATGTGTGCGATTTTAGCCACCAAAAGACCAACCATTTCGGAGATGCTTTATGCTTTTGGCCGCAGAGCACACGTCTTGCCCTTACCGCTGGCAGAATACCGAAGGGCAAGAGCTCGTGCCGCGTGGTTGGGTTGGGCCATGCAAGGTTGGAACAAACCGCAAAACGAGCGAAATATGGGCGGCAGGGCTGCGTCGTATAGGCACGGTATATATAAAAGGAAAGACAACGCATTGCAAACGAAATACATTAGATGTAATAGGAAGATCACATTCACCCTCCACACAATATGGTTCAATTATCGCGTAACTTTTGGAGGTGACCTGTCTACTTTGGTCGGTTCTATTTATTGACTTTCTCTTTTGATAACCACGGCCTCGCAGGCAGATTTTGTGCCATTTTGGCTAGTTTAATAAACGATATTCCGTTCTACACTCCCGATCGTCGAACCCATCAGAAAGAGCTTTTACTGCTGAGTTATCAACAGAAGAAAATGTAGATGAGGAGAATCAATCGATGCGGATAGTTTTTTTTCCGGGAGTTTCGCGAGAATTCATACATATTGAATGGCTGATTGTTTTCCCAACCCGTAATCGTGAATCGTTGAAAGTGAGTCATAAATCATAGGCTGCGAAACGTAAAGGGTTCACGTTGATCATCAACAGTGTATTTGAGTAGGTAGTAAATCGAGTAAAAACTAATGCGTATTTCAAAATTCTTAAAATCATAAACTCATGAATTCCTTAAATACTTCAGTTTACCTAATTCTTAATTTTTTAACTATGCATTTGGAGTTCATCAAAGAGTACGCACGATGAATTACGGTACATAGTTCCAATCTTATCTGTTTTACTGAAATTCTCTTGGTTACCTTCTTAGGTTTCCCAATGATAGTTATAATATTTAGCCGATCCAACGAATATTACAGGTTTTCCTTGTCAGGTTACCTGAAGAATTTTCTCTGCCGCGTGTTGAAAGGAATTTTTAGGAAATTCGTTTCGTCGAGTAGTCGGTAGGCGCGTTTACATAATCACATCATTTACCTCAGTGAATCCTGATTCTTACCTTTCCCCACTAACTATCTCCTCCATGGCAAACGCTAGGGAACCACGGTATAGAGGCGACCCTTCTGGCCTTAGGGCGGCGAATATCATACTAACATTACTTCCCTTCCCCTGGTGACTGTAAGGACGTGACCGGCGTCCGTTATTGACCACTTAAAGCTCGAATCACCGAAGATTGCACAACGAGAATGATTTGCTAGTCCCAAGAATCATCCTGTGTGTTTTTTGTGCAATTTGGTTGGTTCAGATCAATCACAGAGAGCAACTACGAATTGTACAGTTTACCCAAGCTCAAGCTCAAGCTCTAGCTCATATGAAGACATCTGAGAAAATCACCTGGCATCCCTGCGTACAACCGTTATTCCCGTCAAGAAACATAATAATAGACAACTTTATATTCTGCTTCTGAGTAACGGATATAAGTCCAACAATGTATTCCAATAAGAAACATTGAAAAATCTGTACTATTCACTCTTTGACATTAGAGTCAAAACAGTTCCACTTAGTTTATCTCAATTATCTGATGAAAATTGAAAATGAAGTTCAAAAGAATGACCAAAGCCAAACTTAAGTCCGATGCAGTGAATGTCAAAAGGCGAACCAGTTTCCGCATCGGCAAACGCTAGCGTGGATTGAATCTGCTGACCGTCTCCAATGGATTCAACATCTTTTGAACTAGGCTGACCACATTAAGCCCTAGATTGCGAACATGAGGGATGAAGAAGAGCCATCAATAAATGATGAGCATCAGTTCATGTCACATGAAGATGTAAACGACGAGACGACGTTCCTTTTCGGACCGATAAAATTATGTCGCAATAATAAAAATAAGGATAGGCTGGATAATATGATTCTATGGGCAACAGGGGAATTGTGTTTCGCCAGAAAGGAGGAAATCACGATCGCAAGGCGTTATAATTGCTGATGATGAATATTGTATCATTTGTACTGGCAACAAATTGAAAAAATGCGTGAAAGTGTAGAAAATCTCCCAGAACACTCCTTTCACATAAATATTTTCCAAATCTAATATTGGCAAAATATGTCATGAGCAATAAATTAAAAGCAATTAAAATAAAGCATTTCCAATTTGGCAGCAGTCATAGTGCGGGTGGATATCCTTGCATCTATCTGCCCGGAGCGACGTCACAGAGTGGGGCTAGATTTATTTTCTATCGTTTGCCACTGCCTCGAGGGTTCCCACATGAGTTGGCGACTGGCGCACTGTTCGAAGGCACCCGAATGCGACATCAGTTGACAGTATCTTTATTGAGTAAAGTACACACGTATGTGCTAAGCTCCAAGTTCCGTTGCTGACTTTCTGCTGAGTCCCAGTGGGATAGAACAGGACGAATCGGAACTGTTTCCGTTCGCTCGACGCAAAGTGCTGCATGTATCCAGTGTTTCAGTTGTTGCCAGGGAGGGGGGGGAGAAGCAATTTCGAACACTTCACACTCAGCATGACTATTAAAACATTAACTGGCCCGCGTCAATGGCATGTTCCGATATTTAGTTCGTTTTTATTATCGTGTCCAGAACGGTCCCTCTCAGCTGGGAAAATCTGTCGATGTCGAGGGATAAAGGCTTCTATAGAGTTATGCAGAGGAAGAGGCCAAATTCATTCGAGCCAAATATTTCATTCAGAAGTCAACCCTCCAGTCAAATTGGTCTATATAATGTGACTAACTATCGCTTCTGACTAAATGCCGAGCAATTGATTAAAACGAAGCGATAAATATATTGATTTCCATGCCTGATACCAAAGAGTTTCAAACATTTGCATATATAGTTTAGATTGCACCAGAAATTGGATAATAATTGGTTGAGTATTATCTGGACGACATTCAGTTACCTTATCTCATTCATTCAACGTTTACAAGAATCCTTCTGATCGCCCGAGAAATTATATAAGTATAATGAAGCTTCACACTTTTGGAGTTCTCCTGCAGAAAAGAAATACATTTACAAAAAGAGAAATCCATCGATAAAGATACTTTTTTCCCTTTTTACGCGAGAAAGTTTCATTGAATGAACTATTTCAAATGATCCAATGCCAAACGCATTGGATCCTTCAGATCGGCCCAGATTTCAACTTTTATTACTCCTAGGAAAACAGAGTTCAATCGAATTAACTCCCGAATGGAGGCATTCGGGCATTCATGTTTGATTAAAATCAAATATGATTTTCGGAATCCTTTATCCAAGCAATTTAATCCACTGCCCGACTGCGAGCTGTTCGGATTCATATCGCTGGTGGCTCAGTTGGTTGGCCCTGTGGCACTGTGAGACATATGGAAGATATGAAACACGGGACGATAGGATCCCAATAAAGCTTCATCTCCATTCGTTCCCATTCGCCAAGCAATCATCGTCATTCAACGTGACACACCGGAATCGATTGTGTGCACTTTTTGTTTTTTTTTCTTCGATGCGACAGGCAAGTGGAAAACGTTGCTAAACCAGTGTGTTTTTTTTTGTTGTTTGTTTGTATGAAAACGAGTTTTCATTTTTCCTGTGCTTCCTGATACTGGCCATATGTTCTCATATGTTCTTTCACTTTGTTTATGGCTTTGTTGCACCATAATAAAGGTGAATATGAAATAATTTCACTGGAATTTTTGAGCTCGTAACGTGATGATTAAATGTTACAAATGCTGACGTTCGAAAAAAGAGCTCAAATTATTTTACTCATGATTTCATCAACATCCATGATTTCAGGAATCTGAACAAATTACATACCGTAAGTCGTACTTGGCAAAGCTGGAAAATCATCAATTTTATGAGGCGTTTTTAAACGGTTCTATATAGCTTGACCTGTTTTTGTATGTTGGTATGTCTGGCTGTCCCAAATTGATAGATTAATCTGAAATTTGAAACAAACCTTTAGTTCTAGTGCCATTATAAAATTGTGTATTCGATGATCTTGAAATTCGAAGATGGTTTCCACTACAACACTAAATTTTTCTGAAAACTCTATCAATAAAGGCATTGAATGAAAGGGCTTGACTAGTAGAAATAGATCATGAAAAATCCAAGATGGCCACAATCACAAAAGGATCAATTACTTTTTTTATGCAACTCTCGCATATGGGTATCAAATTAAAGATCCCTTTCATTTGATTATTTGCTCCTCAATAAATTTTAATTATGATGAAAACATAAATAAAGGTGTATATTAACCTATATTTATGTAATTATACGTACTTTATAATATCAAACATCCAATTCGGACGCCGATACAAAATAGCTGATTTCACATTTTCCTTAAAAAAATGTTGATTAGGATATGTGTATTAGGTTGGCAGCGAAAATGGTCATGCCAAATTTCAAAAACCAACCATGTACATTTTGTTTATTGGCCCAAAAAAATGATCTGTGCAAAGTTTCAGCACCATCGGACATGATTTAGGGGCACCTCAAAGCGCTCAAAGATTTGATTTTTTATCCTCGAAAATCTTCCAAGGGGGCAGTAAAGGAAATTTGGAAAATCGGATTTTTTTTCGATGCCAAATGACTTGAAAAATCATAAAACGTCGAGATATGGTATTATCACAAAAAAAATTGACCGAAAATCGACTTTTTGGGACATAGTCTGAGTGTTCAAAAAATCAAAACTTTGAGTGCTTTGAGGCACCCCTAAATCATGTCCGATTGAGCTGAAATTTCGCACTGGTCATTTTTTTGGCCAATAAACAAAATGTACATGGTCGGTTTTTGAAATTCGATAATTATTTTCTTCATACCTTCATTGCCTCTCAAGGCTAAGTCCCAAAAGGTCGATTTTCGGCCAAAAACTTTTGTTCGAGATGACACTAGATCATGCATTTTTAAGTCATTTGGCATCGGAAAAAATTTCGATTTTCCAAATTTCCTTTACTCTCCATTTGGAAGATTTTCGAGGATCAAATTGGACTATGCATTTTTTGCAACCCCTAAATATCGGTATCTAATGAAATGATTTGACTATTAGACACAATACATCATGAAAATATTAACAAAAACTAGAAGTTGGTTATATTAGGCTGTCAAAAAAGTCCTGCGGTATTTTTTTGAATTTTCATTTGTTCATAAAATTAGTTACAATCATCTGTTTTAAGTCAAATATGCGCCGTTTTGTTCGATGACTTGTTCCCAACGAGATGCCAACTTCATAATACCCCTGTTATAGAAGCTCGCTTCCTTATTGGCAAAAAACTCGGATAGCCCATTTTCACAGGCCTCTTTTGTGGCTAACTTCTGACTACCTAGCTCGTTTGCCATGGACAAAAACAGGTGGTAGTCACTTGGTGCAAGGTCCGGACTATACGGCGGATGCAAAAGAACCTCCCATCCGAGCTACCGGAGCTTCTGGCGCGTCACCAAAGAAGTGTGTGGGCTGGCGTTGTCCTGATGGAAGACAATGCGGCCTCTGTTTATCAAAGATGGCCTCTTCTTCATGAGTGCTATCTTCAAGCGGTCCAGTTGTTGGCAGTACAGGTCCGAGCGTTTGACCATAGGGAAGCAGCTCATAATAGATTATTCCTTGACAATCCCACCAAACACACAGCAGTAACTTCCTGGCCGTTAATGAGGGCTTGGCCACCGCCTGAGCCGCTTCAGCGGGCTTCGACCACGACCGTTTGCGCTTCACGTTGTCGTAAGTGACCCACTTTTCATCGCCAGTCACCAGCCGCTTCAGAAACGGGTCGATTTTGTTGCGATTCAGCAGCGATTCACATGCGTCGATACGGTCACAGATGTTTTTTGCGTCAACGTGTGTGGCACCCATACATCGTGCTTCTTTGTGAATCCAAGCTTCTTCAAATGGTTAATAACGGTTTGATGACTTATCCCCAGCTCTTGGCCGATGCTACGGCTGCTACTATGCCGGTCTTTCTCGGCTAATTCAGCGATTTTGTCGCAATTTTCGACGATAGGCCTTCCGGAGCGTGGCGCATCTTCGACGACCTCTACACCAGAACGAAAACGTTGAAACCATCGTTGTCCATAAACTGTACAAATTTTATTGGCAGCTTGAGATGCATTTTTGCCTTTGTCATAGTAGTACTGTAAAATATGTCGGATTTTCTCTTTATTTTGCTCCATATTTGCGACACTATAGCTCACGAACGATTTAACCAAACAAAACACTGTCAAGGACTTTATTATACCTTTCCAACAAGCTATAGTATGACTCGATACAATGAATACAACTAGAACTACGCGCTTACAACGACACCTCGCGGAAATACCGCAGGACTTTTTTGACAGCCTAATATATGTGATATACCCGCAAGGCTTAGCAATCAATGAGCAACAATCATACAGCTCTTAGACATTGCATCGTTCGAATAAAGTGATTATCATACCACTTCGTTTATCCGGGAAGGAATTATTAATTATTAACATCAAATGACGTTCTGAAATGGATTTTCGAGCAGGCATCAGATTATATACAGATTTGTGATGTCATTAGCCTGTTTCCAAAGCAATTTTAAGCGATTAAAACAAGTTTTCGGGTCAATAATTAATAAGCTTATAACTCTTAGACATTTTATCTTCGGAATAAAATGATTACAATCCACTTCGTTAGCTGGAAAAGAATTATTAAGGCGCAAAAATGAATCGATTTTTTGCTCGAAAATACTATTATTATTAACATGTTGAGTGCCACAGTTTTATAGCGACTCTATGGAAATTTTCAAATGTATTGAGGCCAGTCTTCAGAATGCAACCCGATGCTGATGTGTAACAAGATTTTTAAACCCAGTTGAGCTCCCACTCCTTCTGTACACATGCGCTTTGGCGAATGAGCACGCTCCGAAACACAGATGAAATGTTTGGTCGTCAGCGCCGTTTTTGCGCAGAGATTTGTGCTGAGTTTCATGCTGAATTTGCGCCGTGCTTACGCCGTATTTCTTTACTGCGCGCTTGAATCTGGATTGCTCTCTCTGTTGTGATATTTTTCTTCACACAAGCGTATACGGTTCAAATGGGAACGCGCTGTTGTTTTTATGTTTTGCACAGAACGAATGAAGACAAAGCGGGCGCTAGAATTTGATTTGTATGTGTGTGTGTTTGTATGGAATGAGATGCGCATCACACAAGTGAGAAGAAATGTTTATTATCTGAGTTCTGCGTCGGGTACGTTTTGCGCTGTCGTGCTTATGAATTTTCTGCTCTTCGCACCAAGAGAGAATACGAGTTTTCATTGAACGCAAGGACTTTGTGAAACGAGTGCTATTGATCTGTAATCACAGATTTGTACTTATGTATGAAGCAATTCCATGCCAAATTGGCCGTTCTTTGCATCGACCCTCTCCGATTTTTTTGAAACTTTGTACATATGGTGGTAGCAACTACCTAAAATCGCAATTTTCATTATCAGATGACCGATTTTACTTAAGGCAGTATTATAGTGACGAATTTCATGCCAACTCGACTGACCGTTGACAGCACTATCTCAGATAGTAGTTAAACGTTGTGGGTGTAAATACATGGGTCATTTAAGCAACTTTGCATACTTAAAATATTCGAAAAATAATTCGACTACTTTTTGGAAAAAGCCAATTTTGTTAATAATTTTTTTACAAAAACTTATAACTTAAAAACCATGATGCCTAAAAAATTCTTGTCAAAGGATGAAATGTAGGAAATTATTTCAATTTTTACAAAAAAAACACCAAAAATTTGTTGGAAAAAAGTTTCGCTGACAAAAAAGGTATTTTAAAAATTAAAATTGATTTTTCTCAAAAACGTATTTTTTTAAATTTCCTAAAATATATATATGTGAATAGCCCTTACAATTTCCAACAAGTCGTCCATACATTGGAAGATTGGTACTTTTACAGGGAAAAAGTTTTTCGAACAACAACTTTTTCATGTTTTCCTAGAAAAAAATACAACTTATCCTATTTTTGTTTAAAGTCAAGATAGCGATATACTGTATTTGACTAAGTTTTAGATCTTGTTAAAATATAAACTTTTGTCGAAGACATCAACTTTCTATCTTTTATAGTTTTTGGAATATAAGTCATTTTTGTATGAAGACTCCTGAAAAAATTATGTTTTGCTCGTAACATTTTTGTGTGTAAATTCTCACGTTTGACATGTTCTAGACATGTTTCGAAATAGAGAAAAGTTAGCAGGGCAAAAAAACATGAAAAAGTTGTTGTTCGAAAAACTTTTTCCCTGTAAAAGTGCCCATCTTCCGATGTACGGACGACTTGTTGGAAATTGTAAGGGCTATTCATATATATTTTTGGGTATTTTAAAAATCACGTTTTTGAGAAAAATCAATTTTAATTTTTAAAATAACTTTTTTGTCAGTAAAATTTTTTGGTATTTTTTTTGCAAATATTTCAACAATTTCCTACATTTCATCCTTCGACAAAAATTTTGTAGGTATCATAGTTTTTAAATTATAATTTTTTGTAAAAAAATAAGAAAAAAATGGTCTTTTTCCAAAAAGTAGTCTAATTCTTTTTCGAATATTTCAAATATGCAAAGTTGCTTAAATGAACCATGTCTTTACACCCACAACGTTTCACTGCTATCTGAGATGGTGCTGCCAACTCCTAAGACGAGTTGGCATGAAATTCGTCTAGTGTAGAAATTCAAAAAAAAAACATTTTTTTCATCATATTTATCAGACTTTCTGTGCGCGCGTTTTATTTTCGGGAGACGAGTATCGATTTTCTTTTCCTCACAACCCTTCCATGTGCAAGCGATGAGATCGAGCTTTAGCACACGGGCTTGGGATTGGCTCTTTCTCTTTTCTTTCGTAAAATATTGAGATGTGTTCAGACTTTTAGAAACATGTAACTTTTTTGCAGAAGAATCATAACTAGAAATCTAGATGTATGATTGAAATATGATATGCACCAAAGTTGTAGGAAAATTTATAAACTACTTGCTGACTCGGGAAACTTCGTTCCGCCCAAAATGAAATTATTGTTATCAATACCTTCAAACATTCACGTTTTCTTGCTAAGCGCACGTTTATGGGTCCAATCGCAGAACTGTTCATTGATTGATATTCTAATCTACCCTTTAAAATAACATTTTACTATAAAATTCCTAGTACTTCTTTCAAAACTCGTCGTTATAATATCAAATTATTTTCAAACACAATTCTCGTTCAAGATTTTTCAATCACTTGAAAATAACATGTTTCTCCCTTATATGTAATGCAGGTTTAGAGAAAATATAATAAAATTATGACTTCCCAAATCGGACGATTCATTCCTCGAGTTTTGTGATCATCCCTTTGCTTGATTAGTTCTCGGGATATGCAGAAACACGAACGACGTTCCGCGATAATTCTGCTTCATCCACCGGCAATGAGATTTCACGGTCGCTATCTTTGATCGAACTGACAGCAACCGAGCAACCCGTTTCTAGGGAGCTCAGAGAGCAATTCTCTGCGAGAAAAAAATTACACTCTTTACTTTTTTTTTTACAAAAAGATATTGAAATCATTCTCATTTTTTATTGAACAAAAAAAGTTCTACACAAAAAAAGTTCGAACACAATTCAAATTGTGAATTGTCAATACGCTCTTAATACGGGGTCTTCGCAGCCACATCAACTGTCCAGGCTGTCCGGTCTGCTGAATAATAGAAGAACAGAAGGAATACTCTTACGCCTAAATGGCTACTACTGTGTTATTTACCATATGAATTGAAGCAGAAGGAATACTCTTATGCCTAAAAATGGCTCCTGTGTAATTTACGATTTATAGAAACAATAAACATGTAACATGTACATGATTAAAACCCGGAAAAGGTCATCATTGTAGATCAAAATGACAGTGTTGTATCCATGTGCATTTTGTCTACATTTCGTTTGCGAAAATGAACGGGAACACAGAATTTGTAATCGCTGAATATTTTAAAGATACCACAAACACCTCGTAATCAACGGAAGCTTTGTTCACCGTACCATAGATAAGTATGTAAGGACCGGTAGTAACGAGGACAGACCACGATCAGGAACACAAAAAAACTGTGAGAACACCAAAGTTAAAAAAGACGGAGAGATACGGATAGATACGAAAGATACGGAAAGATACGGAATCGACTTCGCCGGAATCCTTCTCGATCTGCTCGGAAGTTGGCTAGAACCTCAATGTCTATCGAGAATCTCTTCGATTACTCCTGCGGCGATATATGCCACTAAAAACACACAAAAAATGTTTGGTTAATGGTGTTTCGGAAGCTGCAAAACAAAAGAGGTACAGTAGAACTCCGATTATCTACGAATGCGAGTTCCATAGCAATTTTATAGAGCTTCCCGAAATTTATGAGTGAATGGTAGGCTCTTGCTCATGGTTGTCACATTATCTGACTACTGATATACACCTTACAGATGAAAAGTTTAATGGTTTCTGTATTGATAAAACATAATTTTCATACTGCAATTTTTTTTCACGTTTGCAACTCATTTTAGTACTTTATTGCGTTATCCGCGATTTTCATGATCTACGACGAAACTATTGTCTTGCCAAATTATTCCGCGGATAATCGGGGTTCTACTGTATCCAAGATCGCGAGATCGGCTCGGTTAACGCGCAGATGATGAAATATTTTTTTAGGATGAAAATTTATTTGTTTTGGAGCAGTCCTTCAATCGCCAAAATGATCATGTATGGAGTGCAAGTATTAAGGATGTACATCCCCATAAGCAGAACGTGTCAAAGTATCAAAATAAAACATCAGTCATGGTTTGTGGAGTAAAATGTAGAAAAGCAAAAATATCCTCTTATTATCATTGAAATTTCCTCTTATTTTTATTGATAAAGGTGTAAAAATCAATGCAGCTTATCACCTCGACACAGTTTTGCAAAACGTATTTCCTCGCTCAAGAGAGTCATTCGGGGATGAACATTATTGTTTTCCATCAGATGGTGCTCCTTCCCATACAGCAATGGCGCCAGGAAAAATTGACTGATTTATTACCAAGGATGAATGGCCTCCATCTTCTCCCGACCTTAACCCACTGGATTATTTTGTTTGGTCGTACATGCTTTCAGAGCTTAATAACTACAAAATTCGAAGCTTATTGGCGAAGTACGTGCACTGGATGGTACTGGCACAATTTCGAATGGTTTATTCTTCGCACTCGGGTGGCTTTGCTGCTCCTGGGTGACAGACAGACTTGGTTGGGACATCTGCGTTGGAGTTTGTTTGGGGGCTTGTACCATCGTTATTTGTAAACTTGGAGCCGTTCTCGTTTTGATTGGTGTTGATTGGATGATCCTCGTTGACGCGATGTTGATGCTGTGAAGCCCAGTTCGGCTTGGGCTTGGGATCAATGCGTCTAAGACTAAATACATGCTAGCAGGAGAGACTGATCGTAATAGAATCCTTCTTGGTAGTAGAGTTGTGATCGATGGATACGAACTCGTGGGGGTCGACGAGTATTTCTATATTGGCTTATTGATAACAACAAGCGACCACAGCCATGAAATTCGAAGAAGCATAGTCAACGGAAATCGTGCCCACTATGCGCTCCGCAAATCCTTAACCCTCCTGTACTCGCGTGCAAAATCATAACACGTATACTCGCGCACGGTGTCACAGACCGAAAATTGAACTTCTCTGTAATGTTGCCATTGTGTATTTTTCAGGCTTTATAGGCATTTATTTGAAGAAGAGGGTATGATTAAATGAAAAAACTCCAAAAAATATGTTTTCTTCGTCTTTATTATGTTTTAATAGTCATCTAATTCAGCCTCCTCAAAATAGAGTAATTTTTGATACTCCAACACAAATAACGAAATTCGAATTTTTCACTGTTATAAATTAAAAGTAAGCAACTGAATATAACTCATGGAAGTACAAAAAGCTATAAAATAACATAAAAACGTATTAATCGATTGTGGTTTTATTAGAGTAAGAATCAGAACATAGCATAACTGCATGAACATATTTTTTACATTTCATGCAGTTGTTGCATGTTTTTCGGGTTTTTTTTATCGAAGAGAAGAATGTATAACGACATTCCAGATAATTACCAGATGATAGAGGCTCTGGAATATAAAGTTTGCACATTTCTAATATTCTATTTCTCTGTATTCTTGGTAAACTAGGAATTGATGCCTTTTTTATATGGGGCATAAAAAGGTGACATAAAAGGATTTCTAGGAACTTACTTTTCTTTCTCTTGTTTTCCTGTCGATATTATTCATTATAAAAAAATATCCCCGAACATGTAACTGTTAAAAATAACCATAAGCCACCGATTAGTTTATAGTATACTGTTTACAATTCTTCCACAAGTGAAATTCTTTCACAAGTGTGTATAAGTATGACCATTATATTTAGCGAATAACTATATGAAAGCCAAACATTTATATTTTGCTTTTGAACGTATGAATCTAACGACGAAAATATCGACGAATAGTTAATATATGGATCCGTTCAATCCAGTTACAAAAGGGACTGAAATCAAATTAGAATAGACCGGTAATGATCTTATGCATTATATTCAATAAATATTCCACGCCACTAACATTAATTTATACATTTCATTCAACAATATTCTAGAATATGAAAAAAGGCACTTGTCCAAAAAAGTTACTCCTATACTCGCGTCGGTGTGTCAGACCGAAAGTGTTAAAAAAGTGGCACACGTCCCCCTTGTACCAACACATGCGATACGCTAAACGATGACGAACGACGAATAACGAAGCTAGAGAGAATCGCAAAGTCATAGTGTTGATATTTTCTGAGAAACGAATGAATTATTGATTTCTCGGTCTGACAGACCAATGCGCGAGTATAGGAGTGTTAATGTCCAATAATATCCGACCCCGTACGAAATGTATCATGTACAAATTCCTGATCCGACACAATATCAAAACATATGCGGTGGTGTACAGGAAAACGGAGTGTGGAGAAGGAGAATGATCCAGGATCCTGGCGCAACTCTATGGCGAACCCAGCATCCAGAACGTCACCAAGGCTGGGCGAGTGCGATGGGCAGGGCATGTTGCCAGATTGCCGGACAGCAGCCTTGCAAAGACGGTGTTCTCGTCGAATCCAGTAGGAACAAGAAGGAGAGGAGACCAACGAGCGAGGTGGTTGGACCAGGTGGAACAGGACTTGGCAAGAATCGGTGCAGTCGGGAGTTGGATAACTGCAGTTATGAAACGATTGCATTGGCGGAATAGTGTTGTGAATCAGATCCAATCCCTTCAAGGGATGTGAGAGAGACACCAAACCAAGCTGCCTGGGGAGATCGGCAGTGCAAATACATGAAAGAAAGGAGAGCTTCTGCTCCCACCGAAATGTGTTCCCTAACAGAGACATCGAAACCAAGCTGCCTGGGGGAAATCGACATTGCAAATACATGAAACTTGGGGGAACTTTTGTTCCTACCGAAATATGTTTCTTAACAGAGACATTAAAATCAAATCATTATCAAAGAGTTTAACGATGTAATTCTTCAACATATCCAAAATCAACAGATAGCCTAACGGAATCCTACGCCAACTATGCGGTAGTATCTCGGACACAACTCTCCTGTGACTTTTTACAAGATTCTGTCCATTGAAGTAGCATTTTTGGCCACTTTTCTACTCTTTTTCAGATACCCCAATACTCTTCGATCGGGTGGAATTCCGGGCAGTTTGGGAGGGTTCATCTCTTCCTCCATGATGTCCACTTCGTTATCGCGGAACCATTTTTGTGCATTATTACTGTAATGGCAACTCGCCAAATGCGACCAAAACTTGACGGAATCTCGTTGGAACCTGATGAAAGGTAAAACAGAGGTTTTCACCGCGTTCGTTGTATAGCTGTCCGGTCATATTTGATTGATTATGATGAAAATCGAAGTCTTTCGGTCATAACTTCAGATTCCCTGCCAACACATCAGCTAACCGTCAAATTTGTCCGCAAAACAAATGCTCGTTTTCTGGGAACATGTCCAATTTGAAAAGAAAGGGCCTGGCCGGGTGTGGGAGTAAAAAGTGCCCCCAAACCATATCACTAGCTGTATGGGATATTAAATAAGAAATTTTGACGGTTTATTTGAACCCCTATGTGGTTTAACATAGGATCTATAGTGAAAAACATACTTTTTCGTTTATTTCAATTCATCCTCAAAAGCTTCGAGATAAAAATTTGAAAAATACTGAATGTGCATCTTACTACGGTGTATCAATAAAAATTATCAAAACAAAATTTCATCAAAAATTTAGGCGCTAAACAAAATATTGAAATTTTGAAAAACTTTTTTTTCGGGATTTAGAGATTCAGTACTACTCCAAATCATATTTAAATGTGTTCCTACGGCTTTTCTAGATATGTGTAATTGTTTTCAGATTTTTTTCAGTGTTGCGCGGTACAAAAAATATTTTTTTTTATATTTCCAAATAGTCTGGCTGAGTAAGGGAGTAAAAAGTCCCCCAAATCAAATCACCAGCTGTATGGAAAATATTGTATAGGGTACTAAATAAAACAATTTAGCAGTTGAACCATATATTTGAGTCCTTATAGGATCTATAGTTAGGATAAGATCTAGTCCGTAGGATCTATGGTGAAAAATGCACCTTTTTTGTTTTTTTTTCACGCCATTCTCAATAGCTTTGTGACAAAAATATGAAAAAAAAAATACTGAAAGTACATCTTACTTAGGTGTATCGATCAATATTTTCAAACAAAATGAAAAAATCAGAAAATCAAACACTAAAAAAAATTGAAATGAATTTTTATTCTAATTTTAAATTGAATTTAATTTTTTTTATTTTGAGATTCAGTATTTGTATTCAAATTTATTCCTACGTCTATTTTAGGGATATGTGATTGTTTTCAGAATTTTTGGCGTGTTTTTCGCGGTACAAAAATTTTTTTTATATATTTTCATTCATTTCGAAATTTAAAAAAAAATATTACTTTAAGACCCAATTTTACTCTAATTTTTATTTAAATGCGTTCGTATGCATTGTTTTTTTCCACATATAGCGTAATTTTTTCTTGAATTTTTAAGAGGATTACGTGAAAAAAAATTTTGTTTGACCTTTGGCCATTTTTGATTTATTTTGAATTTAGAGACCCATTACTGCTCTAATATTTTTAAAATTTTGTTTTTCATGTGTCTGAATTTTGTCGGTATATTTAGAGCATTGTGCTGTACAAAGATTTTTTTCTCGTATCTTAAAATATATAAGATTATCTTCACATTGGATTTAGATGGTTTACCAAATTCATACGAGTCAGCAGTACGATAGAGCTCTGTGAGAAAAAATAAAGTCCTTGAGGAAAAATCATTTGGATTAATGAGAAAAACACTAAAAAAAATCCGAATTATTTTTATTTTTTATATTTTAATCTTACAATTGAAAACCACGAATACAATAAAATGATCGATTTCAAGAAAATAAAAATAATAATGCAGACGATGAAGAAAATTATATTTGTGTCTCGCAATGCAGGAAAATTCAGGAAAAATTACGCCATATGTAGAAAAAAAGACACACACAAACGCATTTAAATAAAAATTAGAGCAGAAGTGGGTCTCAAAGTTATATTTTTTTCAAAATTTCGAAATGCCAGAAAATATATAAATTTTGTTGAACTGCGTATTTAAATTTCAATTTATGATTAGATTTTTTGTTGAAAAAATAGTTTGAAGATATTTATCGATACACCTTAGTAAGATGTACTTTCAGGAATTTTTCATATTTTTGTCTCAACCCTATTAAGAATGGCGTGAAAAAAAACGAAAAGGTGCATTTTTCACAATATACCATTTCATCATAGATCTTATCCTTGAATTTGGTCATTAGTAATGTAATGTTTTTACGATTGTTCTCGCGCGATAAATCATAATATATATAGCCGGTCCAATTCATTATAAAAGTTTTTATCTTCAGGTTTCCTAAACATGTGTTGTGTTGTGAGATATGAGATTGATTGTAATGACGTGGTCGGCGTCGCTATTGACTATTTAAAGCTCTAATTACCAATACTTGCACAATGAGAGTGGCTTGATACTCCCAAGCGTCATATAGTGTGTTCATTGTGTAATTTCGCTGGTTCACGTCAATCGCAGAGAGCAACGGACAATCCCAGTATACGGGTCATGCTTCATGTATATTCGTAGACGCGGTATGCGGTAGGCTAATTTTTTGTCATTTTTTGTCTAATTTTGTGAGGATTTGATGCTCGAATTGAGTTTAATTCTGAAAACATATCCGATATAGCACACAAACGAATTAATTGAAATAATTCCGTAGACCTACACCAATAATGAGGTCGTATCCTTCCACATATTTTTTCCCTAAAACTATGAAAAATAGAGCAGTAACATGACTAACAAATAAGAAACCAATCACTCACCACACCTACCGAGCCATCGATATCCTTACTCCAGCGAATGTTCCGTCTGAAATTAAGCTCAAGAAACTACATCTTTCATCCGTTCATGTGTGACTAAAATAGGAGTTCCTTTACGAACTACCCGTACAAGGTGGAACCTATGTAAGAAGCAATATCGTTCACACATAAATCAACCCCAAAAAACTGGCAAAAGATAGCTAAATTCCTCCGACACCAACCTGAAGGAACAAATACGAAGAAAAGAAGCTTGCTCTCGCTCGTCAAGGTGCCTTCCGTTCTATGGGCGATGTAACACGATGGGATGGCTAATTTTCGGTGCTGCCGGCAATATTGTAGGTGCATATGAAGGAGGAAATGGAATGTGTGAAAATTAACAGAAAAAGCCACCTTTGGCTAACCCGAGGAGGGATAAGAAAACAAGATGCAAGATTTATTAGGAGTTCACCCTCTCATGAAATATTGGATCCAGCTTGAACTTAGGAACAATATGCTGGTAATGAACAATCGAGATGCAATTTTGTCGAGTGCATGATAAGAGATCCATCGCAAACACGATGTTCACAAAGACACGATACGTGGTTTCAAAATTGCGAAAGTTCGTCCAGAAGTTTCAGCTTTCACTCGTTAATTTCAGTAAATTATCTCCAAAACAAGCACTTTGGGCAAACACCTTACGAAGCCCATTGGAAGGCTGTATTTCGCATGTGTTCGGTAATAATCGTTACCACAAAGTATACATTTCATTGTGAAAAGGCTTCTTTTCCCTTTTATTTTATATCTCTTTTAAAGCGACTCAACCACCACCGGGAATGCGTTCAAACTTAATGGCACCGAAAGAACGCACAATTCTATCTTCCCGTTGGGAAAATTTTATTTCGCGGATATGACACATTAAACAAACATTGCACGCGTCAGCATACGTTTGCCGCAGCATGTGTAAATGATACGACGAGAGACGCATACGCCAAACTGTACGGGGTAAGAGCTTCATTGCGATCGATAGAAACGACTAAACGACCGAAACGCAACGATGCTGCGATTAAGATGTTATTTTCCATCTCGTAATCAGCCACCGAAGGGACCTTCTTAGCGAGAGGAGTAACACGGTGCGTCGGCAAGGGATTTATTTTGACAAACCGCTGCAGAAACAACGATAAATTTCATTAGAGCACATTGAGCCAAGATTAGACAACGAATCAACGCTACAACATGCATTCTACATTCCCCCATATATTTTCAATTCCACAATCCTGACGAAAAGATAATCCAAAAATGTGAAACTTTTCCCTCCGCCACAATCTTTATCGCCTGACTTATGTAATCTAACTTGCTAACACTTTGCTGAGCGATTCGCCACCCTGAGATACAACCAGAAACTTTTCCGAAAACAAGCGGAAAACCCTTGTTTCAGAACGCCACACGCTAACCCCGGGTGAAGGATGCGTCATATGTATCAAAAATGATTTTCGGAGTTTCACATATCCCTTCGCTCGGTTCGAGTGCTCACTTTCGCCTAGACTAGGCGGCCAAATGCCGCTCTGGCGAATCCTGTTTCGTAATTTGAAGCGTCGTCTTTTTGCCACCATTCTCGATAACACCTAAACTACACACTTGTGGCGTCTCGTAACTGTCATCAAATTGATTTACAGCAGCCGGGGGTAATTGAAGGGAAATTTCGCCTACGGGCTTCGATACTGTCGTAGCACTTGATCTCGGCGGAGCGAATTACGATTCGCTGTAGAATTTCACAGCAAATTTCATTACGAGGGCTCAAATTTCCATCGCAGGGTTAGGTGATGTCGAATGTTCACGTGTCGAACTGGAATAATTCATGCGATGGGAGCATGTATGAATAACCTAATTTCAATGAGTTCATTCGGGGTGTTTTACATTATTTAAACACAATGAAGTGAATTGAGAGATACGAACAATACGAACGATAAGTGATATTCCTTCCTTTCCGATTCAAATCATATTTCACAATAGATTTTATCATCGGTAGTTTTACTAAATGTTTAAATGTTCTGAAAAATTTAATTTTTAATTGATCTTTTACATTAAATTCTTCCAATGTGTACATGGAAGACCAACTTATAAATGACACTTATTAAATGTGTAAATTGTGTAATTGATTCGTTCGAGAACTCGCGAGCTGATCGGACAAGTTTGAGAATCGATCCGATAACGGTGTTTTTTTTTCACGCAGATCTATATTGTGCTTTTTGACGGCGCCAGTGGTTGTATGGTTAGCGTAACAGCCTCACAATCCGATCGGCCTGGGTTCAATCCCAGCTGGCGTCGTTGGGATTTTCTGAGGCGAAAAATCTCTGGTTACGTCTTCCTTCGGAGCGGAAGTAAAAGAAGTTGGCCCGGCTCATGAGTTGTTGAGTCTGATAGGTAGGAACAGGTGGAGTCGCCTCCCTGATGTCGGTGATTGGCACTAAAGTGGCGGAAATAGGCCGACGAAAAATAAGCGAAGATAAAAAAAAAATATATTGTGCTTTTTTTCATTCGCATCTCAAAAGAACTAACGCAGAAATTTTCCAAAGTTACTGAAATTACTCGGATGGGGCCAGACAAATTACGAGTTGTCGTCTCTTGCAGGACCCAAGCGAATGCAATAACGCGCTGTGATCTCTTTGCGATTGAGTATCGCGTATACGTACCCTGTTGCAACGTTGAAATAGACGGTGTAATAAACGAAAAGGGTTTGACTCGAAAAGAGATACTCGATGGTGTCGGTCGCTTCAAGAATTCCTCACGTAAAAGTGTGAAGATTATTGAATGCGATCGACTGAAGTCTGTGTCACTTAAAAATGACAAACGAGTTCTCAATCGGACAAACTCTTTTCGAGTGACATTTGAGGGCTCCGCTCTTCCAAACTACGTTGCAATAGGTACTCTTCGTTTACCTGTTCGGTTGTTTGTACCCCGGGTAATGAAATGCAACAAATGTATGCAACTCGGTCACACGGCCGCCTATTGTTACAACAAAAAACGTTGCGCAGATTGTGGAGAGAGCCATGATGAGAATCCTTGCCCGAAAGAGCGCAAGTGTCTTCATTGCGGCGGGACTCCTCATGATCTTACTCAATGCCCGGTGTACATACAACGAGGGAAAAAACTCAAGCGTTCCTTAAAGGAACGATCCAAGCGGACTTATGCAGAAATGCTTAAGAGTTCCGCCTCAACGACTCAGGACAATCCCTAATCCATTCTGCAGAACGACGAGCCTGTTGCAGACGCTCCCAATGCAGGAAGTTCCAGTACATCGCAGGGTGCCATTAGGAAAAGAAAAATTACTTCTTTTCCATCACTCCCCAGAAAGAAGACCGAAACTTCCCAAGTTGGAATGAAACCTCGTATCGAACGTGCTGAGAATAGACCGAAGCAAGTACCTCCTGGTTTAAGCGGTTCTTCTACGCACCAGGGGTCCTCAGCACTTCCCGGAGCAGAGCCCAACACGTCTGTTCCTTTTTCGCGGTCGAGGCAACAGTCACAATCTGGCTTGCTTGCGCTTTCTGACCTGGTGGACAATATTTTAAATGCTTTAAATATAAATGACCCTCTTAAAAGCATAGTATTATGTTTGCTTCCGATTGTGAGAACATTTTTGAAAGAAAAATGTGGTTTTTTAGCAGCGTTCATTTCCCTCGATGCCTGATTCAGTGCAAGAGGTCAAGGATTTGACCACTGTAATAAAGGGTGTGTCACATCAAATTGCATCACGGAAAAAACGCTGTAGAAATTCGTCCAGTAGACCGATCCTTTTGAAAATTTTAGACAGTAAAATAAAAACTATTGAACAACTTTTGGCATTTTCTTTTTATTCATACATCGAGCCCAAGCCCGTATGCTCGCACCTTCCTCTTTACCCCGTCCATAAGGTTCTGTACAACGTCAGGTTGTAGTTTTTTTTAACAGAAATCCATTTTCTCTTGAAGTTCGCCTCCGATTTGACAACTTTTGGGTTCTTCCGGAGGGCCTGCTTCATAATCGCCCAATATTTCTCTATTGGGCGAAGCTCCGGTGCGTTGGGCGGGTTCATTTCCTTTGGCACGAAGGTGACCCCGTTGGCTTCGTACCACTCCAATGCGTCCTTTGAATAGTGGCACGAAGCGAGATCCGGCCAGAAGATGGTCGGACCCTCGTGCTGCTTCAATAGTGGTAGTAAGCGCTTCTGTAGGCACTCCTTAAGGTAAACCTGCCCGTTTACCGTGCCGGTCATCACGAAGGGGGCGCTCCGCTTTCCGCAAGAGCAGATCGCTTGCCACACCATGTACTTTTTGGCACACTTGGATAGTTTCTCCTTGCGAATCTCCTCCGGAACGCTGAATTTGGCCCGGCAGCTGACGAAAGTCCGCTTTGACGTAGGTTTCGTCGTCCATTACCAAGCAATGCGGCTTCGTCAGCATTTCGGTGTACATCTTCCGGGCTCGCGTCTTCCCCACCATGTTTTACCTTTCGTCGCGGTTAGGAGCCTTCTGAACCTTGTATGTACGCAGGCCCTCCCGCTGCTTGGTCCGCTGGACGAATGAACTTGACAAATTCAGCTTATTGGCGACATCCCGGACCGAGCTTCTCGGATCACGTCTAAACTGCTTAACTACGCGCTTGTGATCTTTTTCACTGACGGAGCATCCATTTTTGCCGTTCTTCACCTTCCGGTCGATGGTTAGGTTCTCGAAGTATCGTTTTAGTACTCGGCTGACCGTGGATTGGACGATTCCCAGCATCTTACCGATGTCCCGATGTGACAACTCCGGATTCTCGAAATGAGTGCACAGGATTAATTCACGACGCTCTTTTTCGTTCGACGACATTCTTCCAAATTTACGAAAAATTGACAGTGAAGCAAGGCCAACGTGATCTATACACTCTTATCTGATTATAAGCGAAAGCTGAAGATATAATTCCTAAAAATTAAATTTCTACAGCGGTTTTTCCGTGATGCAATTTGATGTGACACACCCTTTACAGTGGAATTGCAGAAGCATCATCCCTAAACTAGATCAATTTAAATTTTTAATTCATAGTTCTAACTGTGATGTATTTTCCCTGTAAGAAACATGGCTTTCTTCAGCCGACGAACTGAATTTCCACGATTTCAACATTATTCGCCTCGATCGAAATGACTCGTTTGGTGGCGTACTATTGGGGATCAAAAAATGCCACTCCTTCTATAGAGTCACTCTCCCATCGATGACAGGCATTGAAGTTGTCGCTTGCCAGACACAAATCAATGGCAAAGACCTCTGCATTGCCTCGATATATATTCCTCCAAGAACTCTGGTTGGCCGCCACCAGTTTTTTGATATCATCGAGGCACTGCCGGAGCCGCGGCTAATCTTAGGTGACCTCAACTCCCATGGAACAGCATGGGGTTCACTCTAGGATGACAACCGTGCCACTTTGATTTATGATCTGTGTGACAACTTCAAATTGACAGTTTTGAATACTGGGGAAGCAACTAGAATAGCCAACCCTCCTGCACGGGCAAGCATGCTAGACATATCACTTTGCTCTTCTTCGTTATCCCTGGATTGCATGTGGAAGGTAATCCAAGATCCCCACGGTAGTGACCACCTGCCAATAATTTTATCGATCGCCAATGAATCAGGTTCTCGTGAGTCAGTCGATATTGCGTATGACCTCACGAAAAATATTGACTGGAGAAAATTTGCAGAAATAATATCTGAAGCACTTGTTTCAATGCATGAACTTCCTCCACTCGAAGAGTATAATTTTATATCGAGTTTGATTTACGAAAGCGCACTTCAAGCTCAAAAGAAACGTGTTCCTGCTACCACTTTCCGACGTCGTCCTCCATCACTTTGGTGGGACAAGGAGTGTTCAAAGGTCTACCTTGAAAAATCATCCGCTTTCAAAAAATTCCGGAAAACTGGACTAGTGGAATGGTTTCGAAAGCACCAAGCTCTAGAAGCCAAACTAAAAGGTCTGATTAAAGCAAAAAAGCGATATTGGCGAAAGTTCGTCAATGGTTTGTCAAGGGAGACCGCTATGAGCACTCTTTGGAATACGGCTAGGAGAATGCGTGGCTGGAACCATACAAATGAAAGTGAGGAATACTCTGACCGTTGGATTTTCAAATTTGCAAGGAAGGTTTGTCCCGATTCCGTTCCTGCACAAAGCGTCGTACGCGACATTCCGCTCCAATGCGACTATGAGAATTTTTCGATGGTGGGATTCTCAATTGCCCTCCTCTCATGTAACAAATTCAGATCCGGGGTCGAACAAGATTAAATTCAACTTGTTGAAGAATCTTCCCGACTTGGCAAAACAGCGTTTGCTGAACTTGTTCAACAAGTTTCTGGAGCTGAATATTGTCCCGCATGACTGGAGACAAGTGAGAGTGATAGCCATACGGAAACCCAACAAGCCGGCTAGCGATCACAACTCGTATAGGCCGATTGCAATGTTATCCTTCTCAAATTGTTAGAGAAAATGATTCTACTTCGTTTGGACAAGTGGGTCGAAACGAACAATTTGCTGTCAAATACGCAGTTTGGCTTCCGCTTCAGTTTCCATGGAAATTCTCTCAGAGAAGCTTCATAATCGTGGACTTTCACCAATTCTGAATAATTTCCTGTACAATTTACTGTCAGAAAAGCACATGAATTTCTCTCATGGCAACTCAAAATCTTCTCGTTACAGTTTTATGGGCCTACCGCAAGGCTACTGCCTAAGCCCCCTCTTGTACAGTTTTTACGTCAATGATATGGATGATTGTCTAACTAGAGACTGCACGCTGAGACAACTTGCAGACGATGGAGTTATTTCCATCACGGGTACTAATCCCGTCGTTCTGCAAAAGTCGTTGCAAGATACCCTGAACAATCTGTTCACGTGGGCCCTCAAGCTGGGTATCGAATTCTCTACGGAGAAAACTGAAATGGTCGTTTTTTCTAGGAAGCACGAACCCGCCCAATTCCAGCTTCACCTATCCGGCAAAACGATCAAGCACTCGATGTTTTTCAAATACCTTGGAGTATATTTTGATTCTAAGTGTACGTGGGGGAGACACATTGCGTATTTGAAACAGAAATGCCAGCAAAGAATCAATTTTCTCCAAACAATAACCGGAACATGGTGGGGTGCCCATCCAGGAGACCTCATTCAGTTATACAAAACAACGATATTATCATTGTTAGAATATGGCAGTTTTTGCTTCCGATCAGCTGTCAGGATTCATATTCTCAAGCTGGAGAGAATACAATATCGTTGCTTGCGTATAGCAATGGGGTGTTTGCATTCGACACATACGATGAGTCTCGAAGTTTTGGCAGGAGTACCCCCGCTTACTCTTCGGTTCACAGAATTATCCTACAGATTTTTCATCCGTTGCAAGATCATGAATCCATTGGTGATTGATAACTTCGAAAATCTACTCCAACTGATTCCTCAGTCAAGTTTTATGTCTTTATACCATGAGTCCCACGACGTGCACCCTTCACCAGGCATCTCCAACCAAGTTTGCTTCCCATACTTTTGCAATTCCTCTGTCATTTTTGATCTGTCCATGCGACAAAAAATCCATGGAATCCCAGATCATCTACGCTCAGATTCTATTCCGCCGATGTTTTCGGCAGAATATGGGGGCATAGTTAGATCTGATAAAATGTTCTTTACTGACGGTTCATTCATAAACGGGTATACTGGCTTCGGCATCTTCAATGAAAATTCCAGTGCCTCTTTCAAACTCAAAGATCCTTGTTCCGTGTATGTTACTAAACTCTGTGCGATATACTACGCACTGGGGATCATTGAAACATTGCCCATCGACCACTATTTTATTTTTTTCAGACAGTCTCAGCTCATTAGAGGCAATCCGCTCAATGAAGGTTGATAAACGCTCATCTTAATTTCTAACAAGAATAAGACAACTATTGAGTGTTTTGGTCGAAAAATTATTCAAGATTACCTTAGCATGGGTTCCCTCTCATTGCTCGATTCCGGGGAATGTGAAAGCGGACTCGCTAGCTAAGGTGGGCGCTTTAGAAGGCACACTTTTTGAAAGGCAAATTGCTTATAATGAATTTTTCCACATTCCTCGTCAATATACGCTCGTAAGTTGGCAGCGCATGTGGAGTGGAGATGAGTTCGGTCGTTGGTTACACACGATTATCCCTAAGGTCTCGACGAGGGCATGGTTCAAGGGATTGAATGTAGGTCGTGATTTCATTCGCGTGATATCTCGGCTTATGTCCAATCACTACAACCTAAACGCGCATCTCTATCGCATTGGGCTCGCAGCAAACAATCTTTGTGATTGTGGCGATGGCTACCACGACATCGAGCATGTTGTCTGGTCATGTATCCGGTTCCATACTGCTCGCTCTCAGCTCTCTAGAGCACTGAGAGCACAAGGCAGACAATCGGAGAACCCCGTCCGGGATATCTTAGGTAGCCGTGATCCTGATCTTCTGCTTCATCTATACCTGTTCCTCAGAAACGCCGATGTCAACGTTTAATGATGTTTCCTTCGTTGTTTCCCCGTTTCATATCCCTCCTATCCGATCGATAAACTTTTACTTAGTCGCGGCAATACATACACACACTCTTTACAGACACACTGGCCAAAGGTTGTGCATTCGACTGATCATTCAACAAGAGCCAAAGGTTGTACCGCTCATGACAACTCTACATGAACTGATGATTGCGCCGGCTAGTGACCATTCTATCCTGGATTCCTCGAGTCGAGAAAACGCACCACGCTAGATATGGGGTACAGACTAGGGGGGCGTTGCTGATTAACGGTCAGCTGCATTCCAATAGGAAGTATCCCGTGTCGGGCACACGTACAGAGCATTGGAGACAGCAACATCCCAATTACGAAAACACTTGTAATACTAACCTCGAGCCAACCGCGAGTAATCGGTTACATATTACTAACATAGACAATAAGAAAAATTGTCAAAGTATTGAACTCCCGGCCCCGTGAGGCTAACGCCATATGAGCCTTTATAAAAATATATATTTTGGAAAAAAAAATGTGTAAACACGTACGAATGAATTGCAATTCTGTAAATCCAGTGCTTTCGATACAAAACGCGTATACGAAAATATATTCTCTGATCCAAAATTAACTAAATTAGATAAAAAAGAAAAAAAACCATCACATCAAAAATTTCGATAAAGGGTGTGTCACATCAAATTGCATCACGGAAAAAACGCTGTAGAAATTCGCCCAGTAGACCGATCGTTTTGAAAATTTTAGACAGTAAAATAAAAACTATTAAACAATTTTTGGCATTTTCTTTTTATTCATACTTCGAGCCCAAGCCCGTATGCTCGCACCTTCCTCTTTACCCCGTCCATAAGGTTCTGTACGACGTCAGGTTGTAGTTTTTTTTTTTGAACAGAAATCCATTTTCTCTTGAAGTCCGCCTCCGATTTGACAACTTTTGGGTTCTTCCGGAAGGCCTGCTTCATAATCGCCCAATATTTCTCTATTGGGCGAAGCTCCGGCGCGTTGGGCGGGTTCATTTCCTTTGGCACGAAGGTGACCCCGTTGGCTTCGTACCACTCCAACACGTCCTTTGAATAGTGGCACGTAGCGAGATCCGGCCAGAAGATGGTCGGGCCCTCGTGTTGCTTCAATAGTGGCAGTAAGCGCTTCTGTAGGCACTCCTTAAGGTAAACCTGCCCGTTTACCGTGCCGGTCATCACGAAGGGGGCGCTCCGCTTTCCGCAAGAGCAGATCGCTTGCCACACCATGTACTATTTGGCAAACTTGGATAGTTTCTGCTTGCGAATCTCCTCCGGAACGCTGAATTTGTCCTCTGCGGAGAAGAACAACAGGCCCGGCAGCTGACGAAAGTCCGCTTTGACGTAGGTTTCGTCGTCCATTACCAGGCAATGCGGCTTCGTCAGCATTTCGGTGTACAGCTTCCGGGCTCGCGTCTTCCCCACCATGTTTTGCCTTTCGTCGCGGTTAGGAGCCTTCTGAACCTTGTATGTACGCAGGCCCTCCCGCTGCTTGGTCCGCTGGACGAATGAACTTGACAAATTCAGCTTATTGGCGACATGCCGGACCGAACTTCTCGGATCACGTCTAAACTGCTTAACTACGCGCTTGTGATCTTTTTCACTGACGGAGCATCCATTTTTGCCGTTCTTCACCTTCCGGTCGATGGTTAGGTTCTCGAAGTATCGTTTTAGTACTCTGCTGACCGTGGATTGGACGATTCCCAGCATCTTACCGATGTCCCGATGTGACAACTCTGGATTCTCGAAATGGGTGCACAGGATTAATTCACGACGCTCTTTTTCGTTCGACGACATTTTTACAAATTTACGAAAAATTGACAGTGAAGCATGGCCAACGTGATCTATACACTCTTATCTGATTATAAGTGAAAGCTGAAGATATAATTCCTAAAAATTAAATTTCTACAGCGTTTTTTCCGTGATGCAATTTGATGTGACACACCCTTTATCATCTGAATTCGAATAGCGCACCAAACGAGTTTTGTATGCTGTTGAGAGGGCAGAAGTAGACCAAATCGATAATTTGAAAGATATCGTTTGTACTGAAGATATCAATTAAACCATCTTTACAAGCAATGTCTTCAGCTTGTTATGATGTCTGTAAACAATGCATCACACTAAGAAAAAGGGGTGTGAAACTTTCAATAAATCTATTTTTTTGCGAAATTGAGAGAATAACTGAAATTCTTTCGAGTACTGAACCTCGTCTAGAACAAAATATTAGGTTGGGGAAAAAGTATTATTTTTGCGTGAAATTATTTTTTTTAATATGCATCAGATTGTCCGAATTTGGTAAATATGCACCGTTGCGTTGTAAAATTTGTTTCCATTCTAAAGGATGTTTCATATTGTCTCTCTCATAAAAGACTTGGTTCTTATTGACGAAAACCCCTAGCAATAGATTTTTACAATCTTCTCTTGATCCCAATTTCTTATCACTCAAGAAGTGTTGCAATACGAGAAAAAGGTGATAATGGCTTGGTGCCAGGTTAGGACTATCTGATGGATGCATTAAAACATCCTAATCAAGCTCCCAGAGTTGTGTGGCCATGCGTTATCCTCATGAAACATAACACCTCTTCTGTTGGCCAATTCTGGACGTTTTTGGTCAAACGCTAGCACCAAACGACCCATTTTTTGACAGTACAGTTTTGAATCATCACCTTTACAATGAGCCTAAACTTGAAATTGTATGATCGATTTTACGAGAGATGTCGATCACTAAGGCCAACTACCGAGAAAATAATGGATTACTTTTTCTTTTTACCCAACCTAATATTTTTCTTAAGCCTACTGATGAATTAGGAGTTGCGTCTTTGTTAAAGGATTATAATACTAAAAACAAGGGATGGGTTATATCTGTGATATAACCGCAAGGTTGTCGTAAGAATACCGTTGGATTAGTAATCAATCATTTGTTTGGTGTTTCTTCTGAATCAATCCTTAATGAATTGATATTTTGAAAAACCAGTAAGTAAAATCTCTGTTCTATGCTTCTTTCGTGCATATTCTGAAAATGCGTTCCGAGGTGAAAAATCTAGCACGTCCGTTGAACACGCTAGCAAAATATAAACGAGATTGACCAGGTCGAATACGACATGCATTACCTGTTGAACAATGACGACTTGTGCCAATAAGTAGCAAACAACACTGATAGACCTTTTATCTTTCGAACGAATTGTTTGTCATACCATTTCGTAAAAAGCCATAAAAAAATGGTCTCGTAATAAAATTTCTCCGCATTGTGTAGGTTTCTCAAATAAGAATAATTGATTGATACCAGGAGGACAAGTCAACGAGACAAAAAGAGAGTCTGCGAAGCCTAATTGGTTGCGTTTCCGCTACTAAGCGAACGATCATGAGCTCATAACTCAGGGCCTCTCAACTGAACATCTTTGTATGGACTTATTCTAGCTACTATGTCCACGCATCAATCATCATGTGACGGTAATCCCAGTCCCTTACCGCTCATATTTTCGGTCTGCTGCATCGGTAATTGACACTATTAATAACACAACAATGGAAACCTCATATCAACAGTCCCGCTGTGAACAGTCCAACTGTGAACATTCGAACAATAGGAATATTCTTACGCCGAAAAAGGCGACATGTGTGTATCGATAGAATAGAAATACTCCTACGCCTAAATGACTAATATGTAATATACAACATAAGCAAAAATGTACACGATAAATTCGGCTCTGTTACAGCTGAATTGCTAAATGAGCCTAATAAAAAAATGAAAAAAGTGGTATACATGTTTTCAAAGTTCCAGAACCCACAAGAGCTTCCGCACGGATCCACTCGAAGTGTTCGGTATCGTTGGTGTACACACCAGGATGATCCTGGTTGATGCACCTTTTCCCATAGCTAACAAATACATAATGGAACCCATCGCAAGCCTTCGGCCCACCAAAATCTCCAGTGCAGGACGACTTCTTTTTGGAAATACCCAGCGCAAATTATGCTCACCAGCAATTTTAATCGTCGATCGATTGCTGCATTCGTGAATATTCAATATTGGTTGCTATGATCAAATAAAATTCTCCACCCCAACCCGTGATAAAACATTCTGTTTTCTTCGATATCAATCCCATAGCCAATGGCACTATTCGCACGAAATCCACACCATCAATTTTGCAATTGGAGAATTTTTTTGGCACAAACAAATTTTATTGAAAACCCCGATTTTCGGTGAACTTTCGTTTGTTTTTCAAGAAAACTCAAATTTTTACGCCTGTGACACTAATGAATGAAGTTCGAATGAGCTAATATTTTGCAAAGGGTACATTATCGTGCAAAACAACATTTCGCAGCTAGTTCCGAATGAAAAATGGAGATAACTAATTCTATTGGCACCCTAAACCATACTTTTCGTTTCGTATTCCGAAAAAAACTCCCAGAATGTCGATTTTTGACAAAAAAAAAACTATTGATGGGTTATACCTATGATATAACCGCAAGGTTAACGTAGGACTGCCGTTGGCTTAGTAATCAATTGTATTTCTTCAATTAGCAATAATCCCACCTCGGATGTTCCTCATTGGGTACGATATCGCCGCTGCGCAGAGCTATCTTTTGTGTGTTTTAATTAAATTATTGATTACATTATTGATTACACTACACTAGTGAAGGAATGGAACTATTTACGAATTGAAATGCAAACAAATCCCAATTAAAATCAATTAATGGCGGCTCGCCGATGCCGATTTCCTCAGGCTACATGGTTTTGAAATCTGTGTTAGGGAAATATTCCGATTTGCAAAAACGCAAGCGAGTACAAAAGTACCCGCAGCTTGCATCTATTTTGCAATGCTGATTACCCCAGGTTTCATGGTTTTGAAGTCTGTGTAAGGGAAACATTCCAATTTCCAAAAACGCAAACGAGTACAAAAGTTCCCGCTACTTGCATCTAATTTGCTATGCCGACTTCCACAGGCTCCATGGTTTTGAAGTCTGTGTTAGAGAAACATGCATCCATTCCAGCGATCGTACCTCAATCGTTGCGTAATCATAACTGAGTGGATTTCCGAGCGGCACTCACTTATATACCAATTGGTGTGATTTCAATAGCCTGTTTTGAAAACAATTTAAGGCTATTGAAACAAGTTTTTCGGGTCAAAAAATAACAAGCATATAACGCGTAGACATTTTATCTTTCGAATGAAGTGTTTATCATACCATTTTGTTCAGTTGTTTAGGAGCTATTAACGCTCAAAATCTCGTTCTTCGGCGTAACGCTTCCGTTTTAGAAACTTTGAACTTGCACCCCAGTATAGAAATGAAAGACGTAGTCCTACGTCAAAAATTTTTTCGAGATTACACTAGATCTCGACGTTTCATGCCATTTTAAGACATTTGGCATCCAAATTTTGCTCGAAAACCCTGATTTCCTTTTTTCCCCCTTTGGGTGATTTTTCGATTTTCCAAAAACTCAAACTTTGACCGCTTTGCGCCACTCTCCCTTAAGTCCGATTGAGCTAATATTTGGCATACGGAGGTGGTGAATATTTTTTATGAGGCAACTTTTTGAAATTTGAGATGACCATTTTCATTGGCACCCTAATGTGCACATTACACCGATTCAGTTGGGTCGGTTTTTACACTAGAAGACCAACTCGGCCGATGAAAAGTCTGCAATTTGCGGGGGTCTTAGTCGTTTAAGGATTTCCCAACGCTTCTCTATTGGAATCAGATCTAGACTACGTGCTGTTCAGTCCCAAATCTTGATGTCTTGTTACCCAAAATCATTGCATTAGGGCCGCAATGTCTTGTTGAAAAATGAAGTCTTCTGACGTGAAATCTACGGTAAATGGTGCCAAATCATTATAAGTACAACCATAAATGTGGCACCACTCATGTTTCGGCTCAGTTTTGCCTCGGGATCTTGAATTCTCGAATCATACCAGTGCACAACAATAGGGTCCATCTAGATTGAATTTCTTATCATATGAAAAAATCACTTCATCCCATTCATTTCGCCATGTAGTGACAAAATCCAGTCCGGCCATAATATGAACGTGAGTAAAATTCGGTTTTTTGGCCCTTTTAACACTCCCATACTCGCGCATGCGGTCTCACAGACCGAAAATCAAAAATTTTATTTCGAGAAGCCTGAATTAAATGACAATAAAAATTGACTGAAGTTGAAGAAGAAATATTTTCTGTTTCATTCAATCATATCTTTTGACGTAGGATTACGTCTTTCGGGAACATATTGGGGTACAAATTGAAAATATAAAATCGTGCACATCGTGAAAATTGTCCAATTTCAAACTCTTATTGCTCAGTCATTTCATGATGGAATGATGAAATTTTTGCGTCAATCGATTTCGGCACTCCATAACAATTCTTTATATTGAATAAAATAATATATGTCATGAAACTAACTATCGAACAATTGAAAAATATCAACCCCTATCATAACGGAAATACCCACTTCTGATTGGTCGAAACTGACGACACATGCGGCGGTTCTCTAATAGAGACATCAAAACCAATCTGCCTGGGAAAAATCGGCATTGCAAATACATAAAAGTAGGGGGAGCTTTTCCTCCCATCGAAATGTGTTCCCTAACAGAGACATAAAAACCAAGCTGCCAGAGGGAAATCGGCATAGCAAATGTATGCAAGTCGGGAGCATTTTTGTATTGCAAGTAAGGTGAGTGATAAGATTAATTCTAGCAAATATAATTTAAATTTGGAACTTTAATGTTGGTTGCTTTGTTAAATTTTATATCATTGTTGCAAAAACGTAATCTACCACGTCAATCGTAAACATAAATCGCTCAAACTCTTTTAATTTAATTGAATTCAAAATGTTCCATTCAAACACTAATTGTTATCGGTCACGAATGTACGGCCAAAAAATCGTGTATTGTCGTGTATTGTAAAATTTAGCACAAGTGTAAGTGTAAAATTGTATATGGTTGCAGTTGTGTTAAAAATGACTTGGTACATGAAACGATTCATTTAAATTTTCATAAACCAAGGTTTGTTCCCGCTCGAGAACGGATCGTTTGGTTGAGGCTGTTTGTTTTGTTGTGTTCATTTTCATCCAAGGGAAGTTTATACGGCGAGAAAAATTGGAAAAATGAAGAAATATTAGAAAAAGTGATTTCCCATATGCTCTGCTATTAGGTGTTGTTAATCCAATTAAAAATCGCATTGGGTTGAATGAACACTCAGAAAATAAAAAAAAAATAAAAGAAAATTACCTTTTCCATTTCAAATATTTTCTCTATATTAAAGTAACATTTTTTACTGATGAGAAAAAATGATAATTGTGTTCGGTGTTGGTAATTATCTCATATTATATTGGTGATTTTTTTTCTTTATTTCATCCATACATAACATAGGAAGTATCTCGTCTAGAATAACAGAGGGCGGTTTTCATCATATCTCGTTCCACTTCGGTATCTTTTATCTGATACGCACCATCCAACGACTGTTTACCATCTTTCTATCATCATCACACGGTAAACACTGGTGGAGTGAGCAAACAATACCCCACAACCAAACAAAACGGCCCTTTTCAGGGCCACCAAATCATTATTAAAGAGTTTAACGATGTAATTCTTCAAACATATCCAAAATCAACAGATAGCCTAACGGAATCCTACGTCAACTATGCGGTCGTGTCTCGGACACAACCCTCCTGTGACTTTTTCCTTAAATCAATATCAATAACGCCAAACAAGCCTTTCTGGCCAACTCCAGAATTCGGTTTCTATCCCGTCCTAAGAATGCGGCTTAAAGCCGTTCATTGGATCAAAACTAAGAGGCTTCTGGGATTTAGAATGGTTCTATATAATAGTTATTGTATTATCCATTGAGTTTCAAGAAGTATAGTTATATCATGGAAAGAAATAATATATATGACATCCATTATCCGCGAAAGGATCAAGTTTAATTGAACATAGCTAGAATGATTCGTTTTAGGCTACACACCCTTTTTCTGAAGGGCCTGGCCGGGTATGGAGGTAAAAAGTACCCCCAAACCAAATCACCCACTCTATGGAAAATAATGTATAGGGTACTGAATAAGAAAATTTTGACTTTTTTTGAGCCTCTATGAGGTTCAACATCGGATCTATGGTAAAAAACGTACTTTTCAATTTTTTTTCACGCCATTCTCGATAGCTTCGAGATAAAAGTTTGGAAAAAATACTGAAAGTGCATCTTATAAAGGTGTATCGAGAAAAATTATCAAAAAAAAATCAACTTAAATCAAATAACTTTAAGTACAGGCTCTTTCAGATTACACGCTCGCGCAAAAAAATCGAATGGCCCCTTATAAAAGTTTGTTTTAGCTCCGTCGATGGTAAACACTGCATTCCTCACTTCGGGACGATAATATTCGGCTACTCGTTCAATCTGTTCGGATGGGTTTTAGTGTCTAGTATACAATTTACAAGATCGGATTGAATAAAAATATATAGATCGAAAGTTTTGAAGTAGGTTTTTTATGACCTTCTCAGGTCAGGAAAAATATCAATATACTACGCACGATGTATAACGAAATGCATGACCGGTCCGATAAGAATATATATTTTATTCAAATCTCATTTCGCCAAATAGTTGAGAGCTCACGTTTTTAGAATCACATCACTTAACGCAGTGAATCCTGATTTCTCATAACCATTCCCACTAACAACTATTCCTTCCTTGATAAACGCTAGGGAACCACGCTATAGAGGCGACCCTTCTGGCCTTCAGGCGGCGAATATCATACTAACATTCCTTCCCTTCCCCTGGTGACTGTAGGGAAGTGGCCGGCGTCGTTATTGACCATTTGAAGTTCGAATCACCGAAAATTGCACAACGAGAATGATTTGCTAGTCCCAAGTGTCGTTCGGTGTGTTCTTTATGCAATTTGGTTAATTCAGGTCAATCACGGAGAGCAACTACGAATTGTACAGTCTACCCAAGCTCAAGCTCAAGCTAGATGTAGGGGAGATGGAGGTAGGACGGACATGTTAAGGAAAACTTCAATTGTATCTTTGGAAACTCATGTTTTCAAAAATTTAAAAGCAGTTTCTTACAGTTCAATATACTGGATTTCGAAATAACTGGCCAAATGTTTCTATAAAAATGTTTTTTTCCATGTTTTTTACTGAAAATAAAACAAGCCTAAAAGTAGAACATTTTTATCGGTGCGGGTATAATGGACATGTAGTGGGGGGGATATGGACAGGTTCATAATATACGAAGCGTAGAGGTTCATCGCTCGCGAGAGGAATAATTTCACTCTCTCTCAGTGTTTGTGCGTCCAGTAACTGAAATAGAACAAAATGGGTGGGTTATATCTATGATATTACCGCAAGGTTGACGTGGGACTATCTTAGCTTAGTAATCATTTGTTTGTATTGATTAAATTTTTGATTGAATAAAACAATTTCCGAATTCAATTGAATTCAATATATTTGTGTTGTGAGAAAAAAATTGAACAAATGCAATGTCTCTAGTGTCTGCACGATCTTACCAGGTACCTAAGTTTAGAAGAACGTGTTAGGGAAACGCATTCTTGTCTGTACAAAGGTAAGCGAGTACAAAAGTACTCGCAGTTTGCATGTATTTTCAATGCCGATTTCCCCAGACACCTTGGTTTAGAAGTCTTTATAGGTAATCAGATTTCAGTCGGAACAAAAATACTCTCGACCTGCATGAATTTGCATTCCCAATTCTCCTTGACACCTTGGTTAATATGTTTCCTCAACACAGGCTTCAAGTGTTGAGGAAACATATTTTAGTCGGAACAAAAATGCCCTCGACTTGCATGTATTTGCAATGCCAATTTCCCCTCGCTCCATGGATTTGAAGTCTGTGTTAGGGAAACACATTTCAGTCGGAACGAAAATGCCCCCGAATGCATGAATTCGCAATGCAAATTTTCCCAAGCTCCTTGGATTTGAAGTCTGTGTTAAGGAAACACATTTCAGTTGGAACTAGAGATGGGCAAACCGTTCATGAACTGTTCAAAAGAACTAGTTCACCAAAAAGAGTGAACGAACGGTCGTTCTTTTTTACTGGGCAACAGTTCACATGAACTGCTTACCCAGTTCAGAACGAACTGTGTACGAAGACCGCTGGCTGAACTGTGTATACAGTTCAGTTCAGAACGAACTGTACGGTGAACGATGAACTGTGTATGCAGTTCAGAACCAGTTCAGAACGAACTGTTTACGAATACCGCTGGAGGAACTGTGTATACAGTTCAGAACGAACTGACCTCTGGCGGAACTGTGTATACAGTTCAGAACGAACTGTCGCTGGCTGAACTGTGCACACATTTCAGAACGAACTGTGTATGGTGATCGGTGTATAAGAGGAAGGCGAGCGAACGAGTGATAGACAAATGCTGCTGCAAGGTAAACAGTCCTCAAATTAACAAATGGAAACAAACGATAGCCCCATGAAATAACAAAAATAAGATGTCGGTATTGTCGTTTTCATAATAAAACGCAATATTTGTGGAAACGATGGTCCTTAAATTGGATTGTTCGATTATTTATCAAATAAAGTTTTAATTTCATATTTTTAAGTTGAGGGTAAATAATTTAGTAAGATATGCAAATCTACCCCATAAAAAAAATACAGTTGAAAGCGAAACGATTCAAACAGTATTTTTCAGTAGTAAATAAAAATTTATGTCGCTGATATGAAATGTTTTTATATTATACCATATTATGCTCGATAATTTCGAGAAAGTCTTTCGCGTTTTTGGTACAGTTTTGCTATAGCAGTTATTGCAAAACATTGAAAAAAGCAGCGCAACGCTAATTTGTGCTGACAAGAATGAATCACGACTCAAACTAAATCAAAATTTCAAAATCACAGTTTGATTTTCTATTCTGCTAAGAAATTTTTAACAAAATTCCGACATCCAATTATTGCTAACAAACAGCATTTTATGAATGAAAAGAACAGTCCTACATAACATCTCACACTTTTTTATACATGCTCTGGCATATTCCTCTAATGTACGAACTGCTCAAAAGAACTAGTTCACTTAAGTGAACGGTTGGTAACTGAACGGTTCATTGAAGTGAACCGTTTTGCCCATCTCTAGTTGAAACAAAAATACCCCCGACTTGCATGTATTTGCAATGCCAACTTCCCCACGCTCCTTGGATTTGAAGTCTGTGTTAGGGAAACACATTTCGGTGGGAACAAAAGCTCCCCCTACTTTCACGTATTTGCAATGTCGGTTTCGTCAATGCTGCTTGGTTTTGAAGTATGTGTTAGGGAACACATTTCGGAGAGAACAAAAGTCCCCCTACTTTCATGTATTTGCAATTCCGATTTCCCCAAGGCTGCTTGGTTTTGAAGTCTGTGTTGGGGAAACCGTAAAGCGGGCCAATCAAAACGAGGCAGTAAGGGCGTTTAGATAACGCTTAACATTTTACAGTTATTCAATTATTTACCAAATGGAAAATAACACTTTACTAATTGCGATAGATGCGTAGAAATATTCCCTATCAATTGATGCAAACATCTTTCCGATTCAGTTGAAAATGTTCGAGTTATAAGCATTCAAAATCTTGCATTTTTCCTGCATGTTCAGTGTTTATGTTTTTATTTTACCCCCCATATATTCCGGTTAGACGTAGTCCCACGTCAAAAAGAAAAAGCAATATAAAAAAGAGTTCAATATTCTTCCCTTCACTTTCCATCATGCATTGGATGTGATTATGGAAGCGAATGTCCATTCTACCCCACCAGTGCAATTATTTCAATAATTTAAATTTACCACTTACGAATGAATTTACTTTTCCGTACATATCTAATATCGCTTCTCTGCACCCAAAGTTAATTTTTAGCACATTTTCGGGCATCCCGATTTATTACATTAAATGAGCTGAAAGATAACATAAAATGTTCTACTTCTCAATACATGTATATCATTTGTATAATATATATGATAGAGCCAATATGAGGGAGCGAAACAGGAGACACATTTAATTGAAAGATTTTCGTATAGTTTGCCAAATACACGGCCCAGACAGAGAAAGATATATTCTTGTTCATGTTCTTCTTTATCGGCTCAGAAAACACCTTTCGACTTCATTTTATGATGATGTGTAATATCATCACGCACCTTTATAATAGCGCTGGCAGCTACATAGATAGCGTGATCGTGTGAAGTAACTTCGCATTCCAGCCGGCCTTGGTTCGATCCCCATTGACGTCGTATGGACTTTTTTTTTGCACAATCCCAAATGAAAAGAGAAAAGAAAACAGAAAGAGATGTCTGCACGCATACATACAAACCATTTTTTAAGCTTCAAAATAGCTCACTATTTGCGCATTTGACTCTCATGACCAGGAAATGGCATCTTTTCTGCCAACGCTAGTTTAGGTGTGTCAACTCACAAACCGAAATATAACCATCCGCGAATTTAATTTTGCAAATAAAACCAAAGTTACATCCACACGCGGAATCATGTTCGATTTTCGGTTTTTGTTTCTTTACTCCACTTTTGATTAGTATTCATTGTCATATGATGGTTTAAATATTAGGCTGTCAAAAAAGTCCTGCTGTATTTCCGCGAGGTGTCGTTGTAAGCGCGTAGTTCTAGTTGTATTCATTGTATCGAGTCATACTATAGCTTGTTGGAAAGGTATAATATAGTCCTTGACAGTGTTTTGTTTGGTTAAGTCGTTCGTGAGTTATAGTGTCGCAAATATGGTGCAAAATAAAGAGAAAATCCGACATATTTTACAGTACTACTATGACAAAGGCAAAAATGCATCTCAAGCTGCCAATAAAATTTGTGCAGTTTATGGACCCGATACAGTTTCCATTTCCACCGCACAATGATGGTTTCAACGTTTTCGTTCTGGTGTAGAGGTCGTCGAAGATGCGCCACGCTTCGGAAGGCCTGTCGTCGAAAATTGCGACAAAATCGCTGAATTAGCCGAGAAAGACCGGCATAGTAGCAGCCGTAGCATCGGCCAAGATTTGGGGATAAGTCATCAAACCGTTATTAACCATTTGAAGAAGCTTGGATTCACAAAGAAGCTCGATGTATGGGTGTCACACACGTTGACGCAAAAAAAACATCTTTGACCGTTACGACGCATGTGAATCGCTGCTGAATCGCAACAAAATCGACCCGTTTCTGAAGCGGATGGTGACTGGCGATGAAAAGTGGGTCACTTACGACAACGTGAAGCGCAAACGGTCGTGGTCGAAGCCCGCTGAAGCGGCTCAGACGGTGGCCAAGCCCTCATTAACGGCCAGGAAGGTTCTGCTGTGTGTTTGGTGGGATTGTCAAGGAATAATCTATTATGAGCTGCTTCCCTATGGCCAAACGCTCAATTCGGACCTGTACTGCCAACAACTGGACCGCTTGCAGGTAGCACTCATGAAGAAGAGGCCATCTTTGATAAACAGAGGCCGCATTGTCTTCCATCAGGACAACGCCAGGCCACACACTTCTTTGGTGACGCGCCAGAAGCTCCGGGAGCTCGGATGGGAGGTTCTTTTGCATCCGCCGTATAGTCCGGACCTTGCACCAAATGACTACCACCTGTTTTTGTCCATGGCGAACGAGCTAGGTAGTCAGAAGTTAGCCACAAAAGAGGCCTGTGAAAATTGGCTATCTGAGTTTTTGGCCAATAAGGAAGCGAGCTTCTATAACAGGGGTATTATGAAGTTGACATCTCGTTGGGAACAAGTCATCGGCGCATATTTGACTTAAAACAGATGATTGTAACTAATTTTATGAACAAATGAAAATTCAAAAAAAAAATCGCAGGACTTTTTTGACAGCCTAATATTATAGAATAGCATGTAGAAGGGTTTCCCATCAACATAAATTTGAAATTCATAATGCAACTATACAAATCAATCACCTGTCCATTCTACCCCCACTGTCTCCGTCTTACCCGCGGCTCCCCTACAATTTACAAGCCCGTGTATTTTTAGTGAAATCGTATTATTCGAGCAACCGAAGCCTTAATGAAACTTTGTCCTCTTATGGTAAGAATTTCAACATTTCTCGTCGTCGATTACTTCCTCTGGGGATACGTGAAGGACTGTTGCTATGTTAATAAGCCACAAAATTTTAAGGAACTTAAAGAAGAAATAACTCGGATTTTCAACAGCATCGTTGTGCATGAAGAATTGTGTTCGCCGTTTAAAACGCGTTATCGAAAAAGGGGTGGTCACATCGAAAATGACTGTTACTTCTCCTCAGTCTTTTGGCAAAGATGCGGAAGCTTTGTTGAGAGATGCTGATGTAGTCTGGGCCTGACATCAAGTGGATACCCCATATCAGTGATTTTTTTTTTTGATCAGATTGTCGAAAATAATAAAGTATTATTTTTTTTACAAATATTGTTACATTCGTCCGTGTTTAGGTGTTATATGACATTTGGTATTTTCAATGTTTATAGTCACACAATTTTCACCGCTCTACTATCACAATTGTCAACCTGTTTTCAAACACGAAATGTCCGTCTTGCCTGTCCATTTTTTTTCCATCAATATTTCTGGAGTAAAAATTAGAAACTCACCGCTGGTTCGATAAACTGGAAGAAAAGTGATGGTATAATACTCACGTAACGAATAATACCCCAAAAAATTACACGATAACGATAAAAACCTTATTTTCTGCAGACGAAAATTTACACCGAGCTGCTCTTTGTAGATTACTTTTTTGCATTTATTTACAAGGTTAGGTTAGCTAGGTGTACACAGTAAGTGTCAAAGATAGTGATACAATGTATTACAAGTTTGGACATTATTAAAATTGAAAATAAATATGTAATTCATCAATAAAATCCCATCATACATAGGTGTTCATTTGTCCCACCCTGTCCGTCTTTCATGATTTTTGTAGTTCTTGAATATGAAAAATATTCTCTTGAACATCGATTGATGGATTGACGTTGACAGAATCACATTTTACTCTCTCACTATAGGGCATACGATCGTTATCTTAGTTTCATGATAAAATAGTAGGGGAAATCAGGCTAAAACCGACCACAAACAAAAGCTGCTCACTGTTCGTTTATTGAACCCCATAGCTCTGGCTACTCTGAGGTGCTCATAGAAAGTATCGATTATGCCAAAATTTTCCACTAGCGAAATTTTACACGGACTGTCTCTCGTTTGCTGATCGGTTTTGTTTTGTTGTTTGTTTTTGACAGCAAATCGACTTCCGCAGCTGTTGAGTGACTCTAAACGTAAGAAATAACGAATGTGTACAGGGGACATCGGAAAATTTACAAAAATCGCTTCTAACTGGAAAAATCAGGGGGGGTGTTAGGAGGGAGTTTGGATAGAGGTTGTCCACATTGGCCCTTTTCAGGGCTAGAGACGAATGAACTTTCAGAGTTTAAAATTCTGTAATTCAATATCAGTCAGTCAGTTAGGGGGTGTCGGTTTTACCCTGATTTCTTCTATATTGTCGATCCATTGTTCATGACCAAAGTTCTATTCGTCTTTGACTTTCTATTCGACCTTCGACTAGATATTTTTTCACTTGATGTCAATAAACAAAATGACAATAATGAGATTGTAAAATTGTTACCTTGTCATCAATAAATTTAGAAAACAAATCGAGATGTTTACCTCAGTTGCAAGACTTTCTCCCTCTCGAAGTTTATTCGATTCACGTTGTTTGTTCTTGCTAATGAAATTCTAAATCGCAGCACTGTACACGCAAACATAGCGGACAGTTTAAAGCTATAAAATATCCCCGAAAAACGGAGAATGATAAAAATCAATTATTAAAGTTAATTTCAAATTTATCTTAAGCAATAAACTTCCACGTTTCCTTCGGTCCAGTGGCGAGACCCGGTGTTCGTGGAATCGGTGCTAATGCATCGGAACCGGCTTCGCCCTAGATCCTGGATACTTCGTTCAGCACGTTCCGGCGCCCACCTTTATCGAGTGGCGAACGCTTGCAAATAATCAGTATAATCACATCATATATACTGGATGTTTACGGTAGTGGTAATTTTATTACGGAGATTAACTGTTCCACATTTTTGGAGCTCGCCAACGTATGTCTGGATTGTGAAATTTTCATGCAGGCGAATTTGTCGAAAATGGTTGATCCTGAAACAATGTCGAAGGCACTTCATTTCCCAAATGCATATCTGGCTTCTTCGTTCCGCATTTCCGGATGTCTCTGTTGGGCGGATTGCAACGTGAACCGCGCTATACTTATGCCGTCGTGTGAACCCATCTAATGGTAGACGGGGTTTTTCAGCGGTGAATAATCGAATTTCGCTCTTCGTACCCATCCCAGTATGGGATGCTGCTGTAAAAGCGACAAAATGGAGGTGGCCGATGGAAAGTGTACCTTCCAGAGACTTCCCATTATTCCAATTTTGTGGCCCAGTTCCAATGAATGGGAAAAGAGTAACCCGTTTGGGGTGGGATAGCGTTAATAAATATAACAAAGTAGTACCGCAAAGCCATTAACTATCGCCACACGGAAGCCACCAAATTGAATCGTTAAATTGTGTACTTCACGCGCTATCGTTGATTGGAATTGATTATCATCGATTGCAGCTGCATCGATTACCACCGATAGCATTTGAGGGAGCAATGAATCGAGCTAATTGGATCAGCCGTAAATCTGGGTTAACTTGAACACCTTTTTATAAATCCTATGTTAACATTGGACTTTTGCCTGGTAAAACTCGTAGAATTCTGAGAACGCTTCCATTTGCATAGTTAACATAGCATTTAATCCATAACATCAATTCATGCAAACCTCAAAGTACGTCTATGTTTCATCAATCATAATTATTGGAAACCTTATCCTCTAATCTTCTAATGCGAAATCTTCTTGGAATTATATAAATTATTCCAGCTCACTCGCGAAATGGAATCTTATCCGTATAAGCCATCGTCGTGATTAGCATAAATTTGAAATCGTTTTAAATTATTTATCGATGCTGCTTCTGGTTCGGGTTTTTCTTTTTCCGTTTTACGAGCCAATCTCGCGTCCCTAGCGTGTCGAGCCCGACTTTATCATTTTTCTTTATTTTGCAAGTGGAAGTAAGAAAACGCTGGATGAGTTTGCCGCACGGAAGAAAATAATGATAACCGAAACGAGAGTAGCGCGAGAGCAAAAGTCTGTACCAGAATCAGAAGTACGCGAGCTTGTATCCGTCCCTTCCGAACATTGCTCAACAAACTGAACGATCGCCGAGGCACGTATTATGTTGGAGAAATATTTTCCCCTCGTGGGAATCCCTCTGTTGGCCATATGACATCGAAAAACAAACACCGGTCTGCGAAAGAAGCTTGTGAGTATACATACGCAAACTTGCGTTTTTCCTATTTCTTTATCAGTAGCAGCGTGATTACCATCTCATTTTTGCACCTTCAATCTGCTCAATCAGATCTATATATAAAAATGTTAAGATATCTATAAGAAGCCCATAGTCCGTAGGGCATCGGCTGTTGTTTCTTTTTGTATATCCAACTTTTTAGCCTTCCCATGGAAGTCTCGAGTACCTTCAATCAGCTGTAACCCCTTCTATCAGCGCACCTATGTCTGTCTTTGTCTTTGTGGAAGACGTTTCCATCTGACATATTCACTATAGGCCGTGCTTACGGAAGACGTTATCTTCCACAAACATGTTTCAGGATTGTACAGAACAATCGATACGATCCAACAAATGATTAGTTTTGTAAAACATAATCTCAACAAATACCCGGTACATTAATTAGTATATTACATGAGTAACGATCCAACTATCGACTGAGAATGTGCAACAACTACCTGACTCTGGCACACTCTAGCTTATCTACTCAGAATTGTGTAACTTACATGATTCGGGCTTTTACCATAGATGATGACTTGCGTGACGCCATTGTCCTATATTCAGCGTTATCAATTCGGGAAGAAAGAATGGAAATAAAAATCCTAAACCTACCCCCTAAATTGTAAAAGCCTAAAATATTCAGGTTTCGGTGACTTTTTCATTGAATTATATAGTGAGATGTGTTTTTGCCAGTTGGTTTGGTTCATGGGTGAATGAGAGTGAAATACTTTTGAAAAGTCTCGAAATATTTGGGTGTAGTGAAAATTATCCGTAATTTTCCCTCGGGAAAAGTTTGTTCACAACATTCACAACTAACAAAATTTTAGACAAAAAGAAATTAATACAGTATCAGTAATATCGTATCAGTAGAATTTAAGGTTTCGTAAATTTGAGTCACTTTTGCCTTCTCAACATGGTCTACGTTCATCGTAAAATCGAAGCAAAAATTTAAGTGGTTCAAATCTCTTCAGAATTCGCTGCGTGCTACCTTCCAACAACAACCCTTGTGTTGCAGTGGGTTGTAGCATTTCTGAAATGTAGCAATGGATGATATTTTTTATTCGTGAAGCGAGAGAAATTTTTTTTAAATCATGAAATTAGGTCCTCAACAAATAAATTTGTTACTGATGGATGAAAAGTCCGAAAGTTACGATAAATGCAAGTATAAAAATTAAACAAAAATTAGGATTTAAGTTGTCAGAATTTTTTTTGTGATGGAAAATTTCTTCCGAATCAATCAGAGTAAAAATCAAGATATTTTCGAAAAAAAAGATATCAGGGAACGTACCAAAATACTGGAAAATCAGGAAGTTGGAATAACTGCGCAGATGTGTGACATTACATAGAGTTTCTGGACAATCAATGAAATCGAATGGCCCACCAATGCCTGCAAAAATTGTTCTACATCCAAAAAGTTCCGAGACTACCACGCGCTAGAATCGAGAAGTGGCGCTATATCTGCTCGAACGCGCGAACTACTTTCCGCCAACTTCTGGACAGCTACCGTTTCTACCGTGAACCGCTATCTCGATTCAATAGCTAATTTTGGCTGATAAGAGTAACGCAGTGATTCCTTACGACGCCTGCGACCCGACCAGTACCGATCTGAAGAATGGTTTTTGTTTCATAACAATGAGCCCGCGATTCGCTATTTTAGTAGCGCCGTTTCTAGCCAAACGAAAGGTGACTGTCGTCACCTTATACCCCCTATTCTCCGGACTTCGCCCTGGTAGACTTTTCCTTGTTTCCCAAGCTAAATAACGCTGTGAAAGGGAGCCGTCCAGACATTCAACGAAATGTGACGTCTGAACTCCATATCGGCTGAGCAGTTCAAACGCACCTTCCGAAACCCTTACGAACGTTCAAAAATGTTTGTGGAAAGAGAAGGCCTATATATAGTCAACCTATATCTGATATTTTGAGTATCTCGTTTTTTCTTTGTTTTGAAGAATAGTCCCTGAACTTTTTGAATGCACTGTGTATACGTTGCTCTACTTCTAACTCGCAGGATTTGACCTGAATTTCAAGCGTCAACACCGTGGAATATTACGCGCTCCTAAGTAGTATCGCTAGTCTACACTATTTGGAAATTGTGGAAGGGTCTGAGCCTAGAGGCACGGCCGGAAACGTGACGTAGAACTGTGGGCAGATTTTATAACTGTTCAGAAATCCGTAAATTTAACTCATTCAATACTCCAAATGGTAGCACAAGAAAAACAATTTGTTATATGAACTAAATCTCAAACGGATTGTAAATTTTGTAGTGGCAGAAAGAATCCGAAATAATTAATTATTAATCCTGTTTATTTTCCATAGAAAACTGTTGAAATAAAATAGGTAAAAAAACACTTTTTAGGTTAAACGGTTTCATTCTGATTAAAAATAACAATAATAATACAGATAATGTTCTAAAAACTAGAAAATAATTAGGCAAGTAACAGTTAGTAATTATCACACTCCTTCCGTCATTAATCTAGGGCATGGATAAAATAAAATAGTGGGGTATGTGCTGAAACAACTAATAATGGAAATCCGACGTGTCCCACAATTTTGTTGTAACTTATGTTGCCAACAATTATGAATATAATTTAATAACTGCACACTACAATTGTTAGACGGAATGGCTTTGTTCATGGAATCCTTCACTGCTTGAAGAGAACCGTTCTTTTCATCAAGATTCATTATATAAGGCCTTTAACATTTGGATTCCATTACCAATTGTTGACCACTGAAATTAGCTTGGTAAGACGCCTGGTCTGAGTCGTGTTCACGTGTTTGCTCCTCTGCAAAACTAAATATGTTTTATGTTTGCCCCAGAAAGAACAACAAACAAATGAAAGGGTGTATTTCTTGAGAACAAATATTGATAACCTTGAGTAGAACTAAGATATAGACAAAGTCTGCATCGCAAAAAAGTCAGTCTTTGTAAGCTCTCAAAGTCGTCCGAAGGCAGTTTTGATGTAGAATTTTAAATATAAAATGTAGAGCGAAAGCCCGGGTTTTTCATGGTGACCCTAAGGGTAAGGTGACATTGGCTCGGAGAACGCACGAAAATTTGATTGTACGAAGAGAAACAAACAATATTGTCCGATAGTAGAAGGCGAATTCGAACGAAGCAAGGGGGAAGCAATGTAACCACACCAATACAACTCAATGTGGTTGTTTACTTTCACTATTGCTTACAATTCGTTCGACCACTTTTCTGCATCCAGTGTCACCACCGCCTAACGCAACTTAGAAAAAACGCTTGAACTTGCAAGTCCACAGCGGGAACTCTTTTGGAAAAATAGTTCTTATGTACTGATGATACTGATGTATTAGTTCAAAGTACTGATAAAATGGTGATAAAAAAAATAAAATGATAAATAAAAATTAGCACCTGTTTAAAACGGTAGAATGAAACACGTTATGATAGGAACGAAGCAGATGGTGACGATTTTTTGAATTATAATAGTTTCAAACTTTCTCTGGTTTCTCTTTCTTCATCTAGCCTTGAAAAAGGCCAGTTTGAAAAACTTAAACTAAACTCTTGGCCTTGAGAATGCCGTATGGAATGCCGCTCTGCCGCTGCCACTTCTGCTGCCTGGTCGCTAGTTGGACGACTGGTGACTAGTGAATGAGCGAAACAGAAACACCTGCTTCCGTTCCGTTCGTTTCGATGGTGATAAGAAATTTAAAATTCTTTTGCTGCAGCTGCTGATGTTGTTGTTGCTACTTTGCTACTTCTTTTCTGTTTGCTCTTACTACTGGATAACTATTTCACAGTTAGAAAATTATTGGAATCGCTCCTTCTTCTTTTATATTATAGAGACTTTAAAACTTCCAGGACTAATCAGTTTCTATACATATTGACAGGAGAATCACACGGAGATGGAGCTTGCAGTGTAATATTTTGTGCTCTTCTATCTTGTTCTGTTCTGTTTTGCTCATTTGTATCGGGCAAAAACATTGTGTGCTTTGAGAAAGACTATTGTCTGTGCGTTAACTGATACAAGACCTGGCGACTATGGCGAATGGATTATATCTATACAATAAGTTGAAAACGGACAGAACATAAACTGTAATATTTCCTCTCTCTCTACATTGTCTACTGTACTTCTGCTTCTTCTCATTTTCTTTGTCAACGAAGACTTTAAATCTATCAACTCATTCGTCTCCGTTACTTACCTCATCAGTGCTTTGATTGCTCGTTATTGATGGTTTGGGTGGGTAAGCACACAAATGGACAAACTGAATGTATTAGAAAATTGGAATGCTTCTATTTGGACGTGGGACTAAAGGGTGTATCACATCAAATTGCATCACAAAAAACGCTGTAGAAATTCGCCCAGTAGACCGATCCTTTTGAAAATTTTAGACAGTAAAATAAAAACTATTAAACAACTTTTGGCATTTTCTTTTTATTCATACTTCGAGCCCGAGCCCGTATGCTCGCACCTTCCTCTTTACCTCGTCCATAAGGTTCTGTACTACGTCAGGTTGTAGTTTTTTTTGAACAGAAATCCATTTTCTCTTGAAGTCCGCCTCCGATTTGACAACTTTTGGGTTCTTCCGGAGGGTCTGCTTCATAATCGCCCAATATTTCTCTATTGGGCGAAGCTCCGGCGCGTTGGGCGGGTTCATTTCCTTTGGCACGAAGGTGACCCCGTTGGCTTCGTACCACTCCAACACGTCCTTTGAATAGTGGCACGAAGCGAGATCCGGCCAGAAGATGGTCGGGCCCTCGTGCTGCTTCAATAGTGGTAGTAAGCGCTTCTGTAGGCACTCCTTAAGGTAAACCTGCCCGTTTACCGTGCCGGTCATCACGAAGGGGGCGCTCCGCTTTCCGCAAGAGCAGATTGCTTGCCACACCATGTACTTTTTGGCAAACTTGGATAGTTTCTGCTTGCGAATCTCCTCCGGAACGCTGAATTTGTCCTCTGCGGAGAAGAACAACAGGCCCGGCAGCTGACGAAAGTCCGCTTTGACGTAGGTTTCGTCGTTCATTACCAGGCAATGCGGCTTCGTCAGCATTTCGGTGTACAGCTTCCGGGCTCGCGTCTTCCCCACCATGTTTTGCCTTTCGTCGCGGTTAGGAGCCTTCTGAACCTTGTATGTACGCAGGCCCTCCCGCTGCTTGGTCCGCTGGACGAATGAACTTGACAAATTCAGCTTGTTGGCGACATCCCGGACCGAACTTCTCGGATCACGTCTAAACTGCTTAACTACGCGCTTGTGATCTTTTTCACTGACGGAGCATCCATTTTTGCCGTTCTTCACCTTCCGGTCGATGGTTAGGTTCTCGAAGTATCGTTTTAGTACTCTGCTGACCGTGGATTGGACGATTCCCAGCATCTTACCGATGTCCCGATGTGACAACTCCGGATTCTCGAAATGAGTGCGCAGAATTAATTCACGACTCTCTTTTTCGTTCGACGACATTTTTCCAAATTTACGAAAAACTGACAGTGAAGCATGGCCAACGTGATCTATACACTCTTATCTGATTATAAGCGAAAGCTGAAGATATAATTCCTAAAAATTAAATTTCTACAGCGTTTTTTCCGTGATGCAATTTGATGTGACACACCCTTTACGTCTGACCGGAATATATGGGGGGTGAAATGAAAACCTAAACACAGTACATGCAGGAAAAAATTAATGATTTCGAATGCTTATAACTCGAACATTTCTCAACTGATCAGAAAGATGTTTGCATCAATCGATGTGAAATATTTCTACGCATCTATCAAAATTATGAAAATGTTATTTTTCCTTAGATAATCAATTTAATAACTTTAAAATTTCAAGCGCTATCTAAATGCCCTAACTGCCCCGTTTTAATTGGTTCGATTTACGATTTCCCCAACACAGCCATCAAAAACAAGGTGCATTACATTACAGAAAACATCAGAAACAGGAACAATATGCTACGACTGCAATTTAACAATTTAATGACAGCAATTTGGGAGAAATGAGAACACAGGACTGATGAAATAAGTGAATTCAGCCTCGATGAAAAATATACGTGATGGAATATTATTGTAAGTTTAATCACCTTATTATTTTAGTATTGATATGATATTACTTCATATATGATTACGTTAATTCGAAAATGTGACGTGAATCATTGATAGGGATTGTTCGAAGTGATCTTATTGCTTCTATTCTCCTTACATCCCATGTAATATTGTAATTCCTGGTTAATAGTCAAAATACAAAATACAAGTTGAAACGCCTTGAAAACCTCAGTTTTTGAAATTTATATACTAAATCCTATAATTAATCGACAATAAATCAGTTTGTTACCTAATCAAAATACTCATTAGTTAAATGATGAGAATTATCTGGTATTCAGAGTCTTTTTTTTTTTTTTTTTGAAGAAACACCACTAAATAGAGTTTTTTTTTCTCTAACTTGAATAAAAAACGATGTATTCAGAACTGAATATGATGAGAAGAATAAATTCCGTGGACATCATAATGAAGATAAAAGGGAACCTGTTTGCCCATTTTACACATTTCCATGATTCTATTATATTGCTTACTCGAAAAAAAAATCTGATAATAAATTGAAAGAAGTTCATCTCGATTTAATCAGTTTTTAGTAATTTCAAACAATGCCAGAAGAACAGAAAGATTATCGTTCTTATAATACCCCCGCGAAAACATGTTTAAAAGAAAGATAAATAAAACGAATAAGACGTGATAATTACCATTTATACCATTTAAAGAAAAGTTCTAATTGTCCCGCGTGCTGTCTAGCGTAAAATATTCATGGCCCTTGTTACGATCAAATTTCGCCCAGACTTTCATAGCACCTCGATGAAATTCAAGCCGCAATTCGACCCCCGACATTACAATTCAGACAGTGGTGGCAAACCCATAATTGTTGTCCACTCGGTTGCATTCAACAATTCCGTTGAGGATCCACTCCAGCCGGGCAACACTGCAGCAGCGTCACCAACAAGACTATTCCTTTTTCTCATTAGTACGAAACACTTTGCGGACATGCTTCAACTTCCTCAACCTTTGCCAGCTGACTGTTTTTTTTTCGTCAGTTCTCCTTCCGGTCCATTCCCGATGGAACTCGAGGCCATTAGATAGACGATGCACCCGCTTCGACCGTATTAAGTACCGTCTGGTAATAAAGTGGTGAAAGTGAGAAGAAAGTTTAAGCGATGAGAACTTCTTTCAGCAGTAATTAAAATATTTTATCGCAAGTTTTATGATATCTGCCACCTATATTTTCGGTGAATCTTTTCCCGGGTTTTCTTGATTCTCTTCCCGCTGGGTGGGAAACAGTTTCAGAGCATGGGTCTTCAAAAGTGATGAAAGTATAAACCACTAGAAAGACCTGCAAGCGCTACTGAACTGCAGTAAAATTGAAGTGCAGCTACATTAAAAGTTCTGGTGTACCAAATTTGCCGTGATTTGTGGTAGTGTATTTATTAAATTAAAAATAATACACCACTAAGCTTGGTTAACATATAAATCAGTTATGAAAAAAAAAATCCCAATACATTTCCCATAGAAAACAACAAACATAAATCGTTCTTAAATAGCTTATACAAGTTATAATTGTATTTACCCTGAACGCGGACAGCGTCTGTTCCAACTGTGAACTCCCGGGAACATGAAATGGTCCAATTTGGTGCTCGAGCAGTTTCTTGAAGATAAAGTACCGCGCTCCACATCTAGTAATGCTAGCAAATGCTAGATGGGACATTCTTGGAACACTGAATGCGAGAAGGAAGTGTGCGAAAGCATCAGCAGCTGTTCGTGCTTTTTATTTATCATTCACTCCTAGCGCCGGAGGGACATCATTTTGCAAATTCTTGTCTTCGGCTTCCGTTTTCCTTTCTCCGGATGGCAGTAGGTGGTTGAGAAGCAACAGCTAACTGTCCACATCATTATGTGACAAGCTGCTAAGTGATGATCGCACTGGGAGTTGTCATTCTGGAACCCATGGGCAGCTCTAGTGATGGTTGGTTGAATTATAATTAGTAACACTCACTTCTGCTTAGTTTTGAATCGTTTTGGCTAGTATTTCAAGCGTAATTTGAGGGCGAGTGCAGACATATTGTCTAACAGTTTATCATTCATAATATCTTACTAAAATAAATTTATAAGAAGTTCCGCTCATGTATTTGGGCCTGTTTATATATGAGTGATGAATCCACCGATCACACAGTTTCACTTTGAATTCGGAGTAGTGGTATGAAGCTATCTCCAGCCAAAAAAAAAGGGTCCATTATGGTACAAAAATAATGCCAAACACTTTTGGAAGTTATCAATTATTCAAGCATAAACTGAAAATGGTATCTTTTGTTCATAGTTTATCATAATTTGAACTCTCCTACATTCGCACGCGAAATCGTAACTCGTGTACTCACAGACTGTGCGTGCCTCTGTAATATAACTATTGTGTATTTTAGGCGTTATTGGTATTTATTTAAAGAAAAAGGTATAATTGAAAGAAAAAACTTCAGAAAATATTTTTTTTCTTTAACTTTATTCAGTTTTACTAGTCATTTGATTGAGCCACCTCTTTTATTATCGATCTGTCAGACCTATGCACAAGTATAGGAAGGTTAATTACAACAAGTAACAAGTAATTGTACATGAATATAAAAAATAACTAAATAAATGAATAAACAAATAATTGAGTAAATAAATGAAAAAATATATATTCTTTCCCTACTACTAAATAAACAAATACAACAAGACAAAGCTACAAAAAAATATCACTCTCTATGAAGCACCAGCCTGGAGGTCTGCGATTAATTGTTCTATTTAGATACTAGCTGACCCGGCAAATTTCGTCCCGTCCAAAATTTGTTTTTTTTGTTATCAATACCTTCAAACATTCACGTTTCCTTACTATAAGCAAGTTCATGGGTCCAATCGCAGAACTGTTCATTGATTGATCTTCTAATCGACCCCCTTGAATTTACATTTCACTAAAAAATTCCTGGTACTTCTACCATAACTCATCATTATAATATCAGATTATTTTCAGACACAATTCTCGTTCAAGATTTTTCAACCACGTGATGGAGGATGGAGGAGTGTCTATTCACCATAGAAACGATTCGTGCCCTCTAATATCTCCACATGCCAAATTTTGGTCCATTTGCTCGATTAGTTTTGGAGTTATGCAGAAATTTGTGTTTCATTTGTATGACAGCCCACCCTAGAAGAGGGGGAGGAGTGTCGAACCACCGTAGAAATGTTTCTTCTCCATAAAACCTCCACATGCCAAATTTATTTCCGTTTGCTTGATTAGTTCTTGAATTATGCGGAAATGTATGCTTCATTTGTATGGCAGCTCGCCTCCCCCCTCAGAGAGATGGAGGATTGTCTATTCACCATAGAAACGTTTTGTGTACCCTAAAACCTTCGCATGCCAAATTTGGTATTTTCTTGATTGGTTTTCGAATCATGCAGAAATTTGTCTTTCATTTGTATAGCAGCTCCCCCTTAGAGAGGGGGTGGAGTGTCCACCGTGAGAACATTTATTGCGCCCTAAAACCTCCATATGCCTAATTTGGTTTCATTTGCTTGAATAATTCTCGAGTAATGCAGAAATTTGTGTTTAATTTGTATGGCAACCCCCCCTAAAAAGAGGGGAGGAGTATCTAACCACCATAGAATCATTTATTGCACCCTTAAACCTCTTGTTACGGCCCACTTTATTCAAAACACAAAAAAAAATTAGACACAACTAGAAATACTTAACACTAAATACACTACACGAAATCAACAGCAACAGGCCTGGATCCGCACCTGGAAAGGGAGAATTGTTAGTATAGATATAGATCAAAATATTCATTCTCACTTACCTCGATTATCAGGAACAATCACCTGAAAAGAATGTTGATTAAATGTGCACACAGTGTTTGGATTTCGATCAAAATCGAATGATACACAATGTGTCATGCAAGTTAACTCTCACGAACATATAACCAAATATGAGAGGATCATTCAGATACTTGTATGAATGTCAGTAATCACTTGTGTAATTTTTAGTGATTAAACTAAGAGAGGAACGAAGACTGTTGATTGCATATCCGATCTGTATCAAACATCGCATACCATTTTCGAAGCCTGCATACAAGTTTGAACCACATATATCGTCCCATTTTACTATAGCGAAACCCACTGCACAGAAAAGGGCAAAGCAATAAATGATACAAGAAAAATTACGTCATCATTTAGTCACCATTTGCGGAGAGCAGCAAATGGGAAAAGAGATAAAACGCGAGAGTTTTTGCTTCTCACTGGAGCGGTGTTGCTAGTAAAACTATGCGGTCTATATGAATATACATATTTCAAGGGATAGCGGCGTTAAAAATGGAAAATATAATCTGACTACCCTCCCTTAGCCTCTATCGAGCTAAATAATCATATAGTTTGCACTCTCTGAGACTTAAAAATCAGGATCTGCTACATTAGCTGAATATGAATCTTTCGTCTTGCGTGGTCCGTACGATCCTGCTGTTTCATGATGCATGGAGAGGTCGATATGCATATGTTAGAGGCAAAGAAGAAAATAAGCTTTCTGACCAAAAGCGTATATGATAGCTTTGCTTGCATGCTGGTGTGCAATAAAGTGCGAGCCGATGCAGAGTTGTCTCGTTCTCTTTTGTGTCGTGATTTGCAACACATAACAACAAAAGAATACCGCTGGGGGAAATGTTTCCTGAAAGATCATATTTGAACGAACGAAAGCGATTTTTTCAATGAGTGGATCATTTGGCAAACACTGATCACACATCATACTTACCACAGCACAAAACAAGAATCACAACAAAACAACGAATAAAAAATCACAACACAGAAATAATAACACGCGAATTGTCAAAAGACTGGAACGCATGGGAACGGGTTCGTTATACAATGAGTAAAGCGGACCTTACACGGTCAAATTTATTGACAATATGATGACATTTGAGAGCATAATGAAAGCTCTCCGACCGACAACGCAGAAATCCGGATTTTCTGATTTTCGGGCATCAATATCGTGACATTTCATATGGATGCATGATGATGACGTTTTACCTCACGGACTTCCAGACTGAGTTGCCAGATTTGCAAGCGGACATTTAATGTTTGTTAGTCTTTTTTGCGCTTGCAATTAAAATTTATAAACTTCTGAAATTGTAGGAATCATAAATGAAAGCTTTTGGTTTGGAAAACTGATACAGTAATTTACATTCAATGCGACATGCCGGAGAACCACTCAGTGTCGCATTGGAGGCGATTTGACCAGTAATTGGACATTGAAGATGAGAGTGGTACAGCGTCGACGTCTGGCGGCGAATTTCAATGTGGTACAGCGCCATAATTATATAATTTGGGCCCGAACTCGATGTTCACAAAAATGTCTAACTAAACGTGTCGCATACATGTCTGTCCAATTAGAAAAATGTCGCATTAAATGTAAATTACTGTACCTAAAATAGCAAAATACAGTACTTTTCGCGATACAAATCAAAACCTCAAAGTAAACTGATAACGTAATGGTGAGAGAGTGAATGAAAATTAACAACGTCTTAGGAATTTTTTAACATTGAACTTGGTCATTCAGGTGAAAAAACATCACGTGTTAATTCAAGTTACAGTAGAATCCCGATTATCCGCGAATAGTCGGGATGATGTTTAAACATAGAAACTATGTTTTATCAATACAGAAATATGTTATACATAACAAGCGTATGTATAACATCATATGCCCTAAAATTTGGTTGGCATATAATGCGCCTAACTGGCATATGCATGCAAAAGTGGAGGCTATATACATACATGCCAAATGCTTACCGAATTTGTTTGGATGAATATGCAACTTTGACAGGCTATAATAGCGATTATGTTGAAACTGAATTGCGATCTAATATGAATATATTCATGAATTGTCAAAGCACCAAATACGACTTTTGCCATACTCATATATGATTTATTACAGACATAGAAAATAAAACAAATGGCGCAAAATTTTTTCGTAAAATGTTTGTTATAGCCTCACGAATCGCCATTTTTATATATGAGTATTTATGTTTGTAGAAATAATAATTGTTTGATTGACTTGTGTTGGGAGTGGAATATGAATGTTTAAAATGGCAATGGTATTTATGTTTGGTGAAAACTGCTCCGATGTGGGTTCGAACTCCGGTCGTCTGGATTATCATCCACCAGCTATCTCGCGCGACTATCTGAAATTCAACAGCGGTTAAAACTTTCGAGTGCATCAGCATTTCATTGACATTTCAATATGATGTAATATGTTCTTTATTGGGATCTAATATGATTTACTGTTCCATGATTTCCTTCAGCATGCAACACGATTTACTACAGTACTAAATCGATTTAAATTATACGCTTATACGACACACAAACTGCATCAGCGTAATATACGCATATGATGCGGATTAAATATATTATACGACAATGTACATCATAAAATTGATGTTCATTATACCGAATTGCGACTTAATTTGATAAGGGTATATAAAATCGAGTTTTTACAATTTATGCGATTTCAAACATACACGATACATACTTTGATTGATATTATATGCGATTATGATTTATTCGGATTTCTTGTAAGACTTGGTACGTGCAAAATTATACGATTTATTGTTTGCTGGGAGATAATCGGGGTTCTAATGTCATAGTCTTATTTATCGAATAAAAACATTTGCTTGCAGATAATATAATTTGCATATATTTTCGCAATCTAAAATAATCTGACATCCCTGAAACTGAAAGGATCAGTCTGTATTTGTGAAGTGAGTATTATGATGTGTTTTTGAGAAGGAAAAACGAGTTTTAAAGTGTAAATTATGAATGAAAATTAACTTTTCCAAATCAAATTAGTATTCTATATGAATGCAAATCACTTTTTTTCTGCAAGTGGGAGAAAATCCCATACAAAAATTGTATCTGAAACTGACGTTATATAATAATAATAAATTTTAGTAGGAATATCTGAAAATTCATAGAAAATAGGTTAAGTTAGAGTTAGGACTACGCGCTTCAACTAATTAAATAATACCAAGTAGTATTTTCATTCAAATTTTACCAATTGAAAATTGCCTTTTAGCCTTCTAATCTGATGGAGAATAGTTTGGATCCCAAACTCGAATGTCGCCACTAGCCATCGCGGATATTTTCGTTGTCTCGGGTTGATGGCGATATTGACCGTGTAAGGTGGCAAAATATTGATTGAGGTTAGATCGGATGCTGAAAGCCTAGCTGTCACGATATTGAAGACACTTATTGTCAATCAGTTTGATCGTGTAAGGTGCCCATAAAGGCTGATTTAGACGATGCCAGTCAGCGCTCTAGTTGAGGTATCCAGTGAACAGAGAACAGACACTCTGTCCAAGTTACTTGTACCAGTATCGAACAAGTAATTGGCCTCTAACTTGAACAGAGTGTTGTACTTGGGGGGCCCATATTAGGTATCTGAGTAAAAAATGCCAACAAAGAATAAACTTTCTCCGTACAATTACCGGCACCTGGTGGGGAGCCCATCCCGAAGATCTTATAATGTTGTATCGAACAACTATTCTCTCAGTGATGGAGTATGGCAGTTTCTGTTTTCAATCAGCTGCCAAAACACACCTCATTAAACTCGAACGAATTCAGTATCTTTGTCTCCGTATCGCGTTGGGATCAATGCCCTCAACGCATACAATGAGTCTCGAGGTTTTGGCAGGCCTACTCCCACTAAAAGATCGCTTCAATTTATTATCTCTTCGGTTCCTCATCCGGTGTAAGGTTATGAACCCATTGGTGATCGGAAATTTTGAGCAGCTGATCGAGCTAAATTTTCATTCCGAATTCATGAGTTCATATCATGAATTCATCTCCATGCAGGTTGATCTTTCTTCGTATATTCCCAACCGTGTTTGTTTCCCTGACTACATCAATTCCTCTGTGCATTTTAATCTGTCCATGAAGCAAGATATCCATGGATATTCAGATTACCAACGATCGAGGATCGCTCCAACGATCTTCGATGAAAAGTATGGGGGCATCAATTGTGATAATATGTACTTTACTGATAGGTCCACTATAAACGAGTCCACAGGATTTGGAGTGTTCAACGAATTTTTTAGCACCTCACACAGTCTTCAGAATCCTTGCTCAGTGTATATTGCTGAATTGGCAGCAATTCATTGGGCGCTGGACAGCGTCGCCTCACGACCTGTTGAACACTATTACATTGTAACGAATTCAGTGAGGCCGGAAAAGCACTCGCCGTACTTCCTTGAGAGAATACGAGAAATTTTGAGTGCTTTATCCAGACGCTGTTATGTCATTACCTTTGTCTGGGTCCCTTCACATTGCTCAATTCCGGGTAATGAGAGGGCTGACTCATTAGCAATCAGCGTCAAATCGCCTTCAATGAATTTTATTCTTTAGTCCGTAAAAATACCATCGCTAATTGGCAACGCAAATGGAATGAAGATGAATTGGGCCGGTGGTTTCACTCAATTTCCCCTAAGGTTAGCCTCAAACCGTGGTTCAAAAGTCTGGACTTGAGTCGGGACTTTATTCGCACCTTCTCCCGACTCATGTCCAATCACTGTTCGTTAGATGCGCTACTCTTTCGTTTCAATCTTGCCAGTAGCAATCTCTGTGTTTGTGGCCAAGGTTACCACGACATCGAGCACGTTGTTTGGTCGTGCGAGGTGTATCTTGTTGCCAGATCGAATTTAGAAAACTCCCTTCGGACCCGAGGTAGACAGCCCAATGTACCGGTGAGAGATGTGTTGGCTCGGTTAGACCTCGATTACATGTCCCTAATATATGTTTTCCTTAAAACTATCGATCTTCGTGTGTGATTGTCCGTACACCCTTATCCTCTCCTTGTTTTTTTCCTTCGCGAGCGACTGTTTCCCTTCTGACTAACTATAGAATAAACTGAAATGTATATACATAATAGATATAATAATAGATTTAAGAATTGAGTATGATGAGCGTGAGTGTGAATGCGGGTGTGAACATTGTACAATATCCTTATATCCCCTCCTTTTCCAAAAGAAACTATGTCACCCTTCTAATCTCGAATCGACCGCGAGTAATCGGTTTCCTACTTTATTAACCCTAGATTTAAGGAAACATGTCGATATATACTAATAAAAGTATAGCTAAGAGTTCGGCTCCTTTAAACCTATATAACTGAGCCTGTAAAAATAAATGACTTAAATAAAAAAAAATATTGAACAGAGTGTCTGTTCTCTATTCACTGGATACTTCAACTGGAGCGCTGACTGGCATCGTCTAAATCAGCCTTAATTTTGTTATAGCGAATATTCCAGTCGCAATCCAAACAAAGAATGACTATGAGGTGGCGATCTGGCGTAGTGTTAACATCCATACCTCTCACGCAGAGATCACGAGTTCAATTCTCACTCTCGACATTCTTCCAAAAATGGAAGTAAAAGTGACGAACCAGTCGAAATGTGTTGAAATTCACTATAATAGAGCAAAAAAAAAAGAATGACTATGAGACCGATCGTATAAAAGGGCACGAACCAGTCTACTTTAATATCTACTACTCGTCGGAATTCTTCTCTGATACCTCTCTGGGCGAAGACACCTCCACATGCCAAATTTCGTTTCATTTGCTTGATTAATTTTCGAGTTATGCAGAAATTTGTGTTCCATTTGTATGGCATTCCCCCCTTAGAGAGGGTGGTGGAGTATCTAACCACCATAGAAACATTTATTGCGCCCTAAAACCTCCATATGCCTAATTTGGTTTCATTTGCTTGATTAATTCAAACATACATTTCAACATTACTAGGCAGCCAACCACCCCCCCTCCCCCCTCCCCCTTTGAGAGGGTAGAGGGGTCTCGAACTATCATAAGAACCTTCCCCGACCCCAAAAACCCCTAAATACCAATTTTCATGTCGATCGGCTCTGTAGTTTATGAGTCCATTAGAATCAGACAGACAGAAATTCATATATATATATATATATATATATATATATATATATATATATATATATATATATATATATATATATATATATATATATATATATATATATATATATATATATATATATATATATATATATATATATATATTTATTAATTTATTTATTTATTTATTTATTTATTTATTTATAAGCAAGTTCATGGGTCCATAGGTCCAATCGCAGAACTGTTCATTGATTGATCTTTTCCCGTTGAATTTTTACTATAAAACTCCTAGTATTTCTAACAAAACTCATCATTATAAAATCAAATTATTTTCAGACACAATTCTCGTTCACGGTTTTTCAACCACTTGCAAATAATCTTTCATCTTTTTCATCTTTCTACGTTACATGGAATAAATGTTTCACACAAAAAATATGATAGAATTAAGACAGCCCTAAATCGGACAATTCCTTCCTCGAGTTATGCTTTTATCAACACATCCGGCGATATAGGAAGATATAGGAGTGCATTTCATCACATTAAAATCCATTTCCAGTTTCGAACAAAGATCAATTTCGCTAGCGCAAATATCAAATGGACTAACAGCACTTGTCACCATGTAATTGTAGAACATAAGGGAATTTAATTTTCCGAATTTTCCCTTTTTCCTTCAGAGTTATCCGAAAATTTTCAATTGTCATGTTTGGTTGGAATATTTTTGGTTTGCGTAATATTTTTATGGGACCCCCTCTCAAGGGAAAAATGCTGGTCTTCAGTGTGAATGATTGCAATAAAGGGTGTGTCACATCAAATTGCATCACGGAAAAAACTCTGTAGAAATTCGCCCAGTAGACCGATCCTTTTGAAAATTTTAGGCAGTTAAATAAAAACTATTAAACAACTTTTGGCCTTTTCTTTTTATTCATACTTCGAGCCCAAGCCCGTATGCTCGCACCTTCCTCTTTACCCCGTCCATAAGGTTCTGTACAACGTCAGGTTGTAGTTTTTTTGAACAGAAATCCATTTTCTCTTGAAGTCCGCCTCCGATTTGACAACTTTTGGGTTCTTCCGGAGGGCCTGCTTCATAAACGCCCAATATTTCTCTATTGGGCGAAGCTCCGGCGCGTTGGGCGGGTTCATTTCCTTTGGCACGAAGGTGACCCCGTTGGCTTCGTACCACTCCAACACGTCCTTTGAATAGTGGCACGAAGCGAGATCCGGCCAGAAGAAGGTCGGGCCCTCGTACTGCTTCAATAGTGGTAGTAAGCGCTTCTGTAGACACTCCTTAAGGTAAACCTGCCCGTTTACCGTGCCGGTCATCTCGAAGGGGGCGCTCCGCTTTCCGCAAGAGCAGATCGCTCGCCACACCATGTACTTTTTGGCAAACTTGGATAGTTTCTGCTTGCGAATCTCCTCCGGAACGCTGAATTTGTCCTCTGCGGAGAAGAACAACAGGCCCGGCAGCTGACTAAAGTCCGCTTTGACGTAGGTTTCGTCGTCCATTACGAGGCAATGCGGCTTCGTCAGCATTTCGGTGTACAGCTTTCGGGCTCGCGTCTTCCCCACCATGTTTTGCCTTTCGTCGCGGTTAGGAGCCTTCTGAACCTTGTATGTACGCAGGCCCTCCCGCTGCTTGGTCCGCTGGACGAATGAACTTGACAAATTCAGCTTATTGGCGACATCCCGGACCGAACTTCTCGGATCACGTCTAAACTGCTCAACTACGCGCTTGTGATCTTTTTCACTAACGGAGCATCCATTTTTGCCGGTCTTCACCTTCCGGTCGATGGTTAGGTTCTCGAAGTATCGTTTTAGTACTCTGCTGACCGTGGATTGGACGATTCCCAGCATCTTACCGATGTCCCGATGTGACAACTCCGGATTCTCGAAATGAGTGCACAGGATTAATTCACGACGCTCTTTTTCGTTCGACGACATTTTTCCAAATTTACGAAAAATTGACAGTGAAGCATGGCCAACGTGATCTATACACTCTTATCTGATTATAAGCGAAAGCTGAAGATATAATTCCTAAAAATTAAATTTCTACAGCGTTTTTTCCGTGATGCAATTTGATGTGACACACCCTTTATGTACTATTTCAGAGTGCTATTTAGACTGTAGCGATGACAATGAATTCGAATTTGACGATTCTATTGACGAATACTTTATCAGATGATTGAAAATGGGAAGTTTATGCTTCAACATGTTTGCCGTGCAAATATATTCATGCCTGTAATAGATGGCAGAGACTATTATGCTGAATGCAACTAAATGTTTATGTAGTTCCAACCTCACACCTCTTCTCGCTCTAATTTTCATAACAGAATAGTCAAAATGTGCGACTTTGATTTAATTTAATTTGTTTATTTGGACTATAGGCTGTAAGCCCGTTAGCCTTCTTAAAATTAAACGTGAATACAGAAAACATAAAACATACAAACTTAGAACTTATACATTCAGTTGGTCTCTAAAATATAATCTTAATCTTCTTCGAATTTCTTCTGATGTCATATTTACAGAAACAACATTTTGCAGCACGTTGAACTCACGCATAAATCTGGCTGTCGGTTCATGCTGGGTGTAATTTCTGTTCCTCAGGGGTGGGTCAAACATCCTCCGTCGACGAAGAGAAACGGGGCTGGTGTTAAAACGAATCCTGTCGTAGAGACGCGGACTTTTGATCCGTCCGTTCAGTACGTTGCAAAAAAAAGTTACGTCTGTAATTTTGTGCCTGCTGCTAATGGTATCCAGATCTACCAAACAGCAGAGATCTTTATATGGTGGCCGGGATTCTTCTCTCCATCCCAGATTTCTTAGCGCAAATTTCAAGAACTTCTTTTGAACATTTTCAAGTCTTTGAATATGTAGATCGTACTGCGGTCGCCACACCACACTCGCAAAATCGAGTTTGGATCGTACAAGGCAGGTGTAAATTTTCAGGATTGCAAATAGTTTCAGCGCTTCTTTGACAATACGCTCTATGTGGCAATTGAACGAAAGAGATCGATCCATCGTCACGCCTAAGTCACGAACATTCTCTACTTATTGTAGATTCGAACCTCCCAGTCTATAGTCGAAGCTTATTGGCTAAACTCTCCTCGTAAAGGTCATAACGGAGCATTTGTTGGGGTTTACGCTCAATCCATTGTTCTCGACGAACCTCTCAAAATTGTCCAAATCCTGCTGAAGCAGATGACAGTGAGCGATGTGTTTCACTGGCTGGAAAATCTTTACATCATCCGCGTAAATAAGCACTACTGCGTTGGTCAAGAATGATGGAAGATTATTCATGACCATGACAAAGAGGATAGGCCCCAAATGACTACCTTGTGGAACTCCTGAGTGGACACCAAATGACCTAGATGAATTATTGTGTACTTTCACATATTGCGTTCTGCTCTCCAGATACGTCCTAATCCATTCAAACATTTTACCGTGAATGCCGAAATCAGCCACTGCGCGCATTATGCTGTTTATCCCTACCACATCGAAAGCCTTGCTCATATCTGTATAAATACAGTCCACTTGATATTCCTTTAAATATTTTGCGGGGAGTCTGTCTGGTCCTGCTGACTTACCCGAGTCTAGATCCGACAAGCCTTGTTTCACTTCCCGATGCGATAACTCCAACAAGTCAGCGGTCATGAAGATCGAATTGTTGACTGTACTTGGGTTGTAGTCCTGATAAACGCTCTTGAAGTATTCAGCAAAGAGCTCGATTGTCTCCTGTCCGCAAGTCGAAGATCGGTTACCATAGGTTATAACCTCCGGAATTCCGTTGTTGTTTCGTCTGCTATTCACAAACTTCCAAAAAGATTTCGGATTTTCCTTTATCCCATTCTGGATACCATTGATGTAGACTTGATACGCTTCCCTGTGTAAAACTTTGAACGATCGCAATAACTGTTTGTAAGAGGCAACATTTTCCGGCGTAGAATTCTTTTGCAGTTTTTTTAGCGCTTTGCGTTTCTCTTTGAGAACATGAATGATAGCCGATGAAAAACAGATCGCTTCATTGTTTTCAGCTCGAGCAAACTCCGTGCTGACGATAGAATGATGAACCGCAACAAGCACCCCTCCGCCGGACCGTTTATCGCTGTTGAGTGAGTTTCTGTCGCAGCGATAGACCGAAAAACACGAAGGAAACAACAAACCATCTTGCACAGCAGAATCCAAGTAAGTTTCTACAAATGCATAAGCATCGTAGTCTAGTTCAAACGAGGATAAATATATGTGCTTCTGTCTTTCGACCCCTTTGATACTGTTCATGTTTTGATAGTATATGCTAATTACTGTTTTCTCTTCCACAGGGTTTCCCACGTTCAACGGACCAACAGGACGACACTCTATGCGATCACTCACAACAGACAGAGTAGGTAGAGTTATAACATTATTTCGTACAGTTTCAGTAATATTTGTTTCATATCCTATTCCAGATTCCTCACACAAATCATCTCGACTCACAACTTGTTGATTGATTGAGAAATATTACAAAATTATTCAGTCATAGTGAACCAAATCATAAAAAAATGCTTCATTTGGTTCAGTCAGAGTGGACCATGTACGTATAGGCAGCTGAATAACTGCCTTTTTTGGCATGATACTTGATATTTTTTACAATTATCATACGACAAAGTATTGCCGGAGAGTAGCTAACATTTCTGAGAACAATATTGAACGAGAAAATTAAATGCTTTGAAAATTACAGAGCACTGAACTGCAAGTTCGGATTTCTCGAAATCATAAAAATGTCACATGGTCCGGTCTGACTTAACACCGACCATATTTTGATTAGAAAACACTTCTTATTTAACAAAGTTTGACGTATAGTGATGCCGTGTCGAACTCACCAAAATTAAGATGTGAGTTTCTGAAAAAAAAAAAGATAAATTTCAATATAATTGTCTCATCTTATCGCTCTCTTATCGCTTTCATTCAATTGACGATTTTTTGTTTCATGTTTTTAATTAGTATCTTCAAAAAGTGCTGATTTGTTCTAAACGCACCTCCTGGATATTATCATTAAACCTTTATGTATTATCTACCATATGAAATTTCATACCTGCATTTTTGAAAAATTAAACTTCTGAATTTTGAGATTTCAACACCACTACAAGAAAAATAACACCTCTAACACCTGTGTAAGATCATCTGTCAGTTTCTGTCATTTTATCTGTATTTTGAATTATGCGATATTGTGACAAATGGATATCAAAAAGTAAACATACCAACTCCGAAAATTTTATCTTTAAAATGAGTGAAAATATGTGCATCTCTCGACGAAATTCTACATACAAAGTGTTAAATAGTAATATCGTTCACAAAATCCGATAAAAATATGTAACTAACATGAAATTTGTTTGTTTGCATCGGAACGTGAGAAATTTCGTACATTGGATAGCTGGCTTTGAAACGCAATTCAGAGTTTCCTACCAACTTCGAGCCCTGATATGATGAATTAGGAAGTTCCGCCTTATTGGATCCAATTTTTTTGGCACATTAGATATTTTGGATTAAAATGACGAGTTCGTTCATTGAAAAATGAAGGTAGAAAATTCAATTCTAACGCGTTCGAAAAATTGATAAGACCAGTGATAAGAATCAGAATAACTGATTCGTAACATTTCAGGGCTATAGATGAAAAAAATATCAATTCCATAACCATAAATAGGATCTTCCTTCCCGTTTCATATAAACCAAGTTTCCCGGGCACGTTTATTACAATTTTTATGACATTTTATTGTATTTCATAAATAACTTGTTTGCTTAATGCGGATTATCGTGCAGCGTTTGATGTGTGTGTTACCATGTTCATAACAGCACTCCGTGCTTCTCTGGATGTCCGCGTTTATGTCCATCAAGTGGAATCCACGCGTCAGAGCAAATCCTCATCCAAATAGTCACGAACATGCAGTCATACAGTCGTAAAAGTCAACATTCAACATTCGGAGGTGATGGGCAAAAACACATTCCAGGTACGAGCGAAAACACGTTAAGGTGAGTGAGAATGCTTTTATTTATGTACTCCTACAGAACCCAAATTGGCTTTCGGGAAATTTACGGGAAAAGAATATGTCGGGGGTTGAGGCATCGTCTCATCTCCCGGCTCTGCTGCCAGGGAGGGATGTTCCTCGGACGGTTTTTTATTACCAACGGCGGCAGCAGCAGCAGCAGCTTCTCCGTGTTCATGTGTGTATGACATCTTGCTTCTCCGCCCATAATGTCGTGTCCCTCAGCTCAACGCCGGAGGGTTGGAGCGTTTTGCAGAGGAATGAATGTCATCATTATGGCTTGATTTTTTATTAGCGTTTCCAACACGGAAAAGATCCCCAGCAACGGTGACCATTACGGAAATTTTTTGTAAGGGTGAATTAGTATTAATGTTTCGTCCATTATTGATTTTTTTTCTCTGAATACTATTTTTGAACAAACATAAATTACAAGAGTTTCTTAACTATTTTGATACTCATTTTTCATTAATTTCAAAAATTCAAATACACAGTATTAGTAACAACAGAGAAAAGCATGTTCACAATCATAAGATCGATAGTACCACGAAATCGTTTGTTCCACAATCTCACATATGTGATGCATAATTGTTCGACTGAAACCAGCCCATGATTGGCTTCTGTGCAATCCCAAAAAAGCAGAGAAGCCACCGTATGAAAACAAAAACGGGATAAAATGAAAACAAAAAATGCTTTCCCGAGTTTGTTTTTATTTTCCAACCTCATCTAGGTTGTGATCGCTTTTGTGCAAACCATTTAAAAAGTAACCACATTCACGATTCCTGCATCAAGTTAGATCTACAGCGGGGGCCTTTGAAAGGCACGATGGCATCCAAATACGAGTTCCGGCAGTTGCTGGTTCTAAACTGGCATAGAACGGGTGAGAGAACAATCAAAACAGAAAAAGGGAAACTTTCAATGATATGTCAGCCCCAATGATGCAGTCCGGTGGAGAGCCTTGGCCATTCGTAGAACTGGTACGTTTCCGATATTTTCATTTTCGCTTCACTCTTGATTTCTCTCCATGCCGTTGTCCAGCAGTCGGTATATACCGTATTGCGTGTTGACCGATTTCTTCTCTAACTCAAATTTCTTCAAGAAATTTGCTGACGAGGAAAATGTCGCTTATTCGCTGAAAATAATTTGGATATCCAATTGAAACATTTCCGCCAGGGGCGGTAAACGGTATCGTACGGTTACCAAAATTGTTCGAAAGCCGACCAGAGTGTACGATTGCAGTAGCGAATTGTTGCTGTAATTATTATTTACTGCCATTTGTTTTTTCAGTCGGAAATAGAAACGGTAAGCCTCGGTTCGTGCATGGACGTAAAGTACACTCCCAGCGTATGTTTTTGTGTCCGTATAGTTGATCCTTTGTACGTTTGAAGGTTTTCATCTGCTTTATCCGATAAATAATACCCGTCGTTGAAATGACCTATTGTAGAGCGCATCCAACGTTGTCGATTGGGTGATTTTTAACGTTCGTTGTTCATTTGTGTGAATAGATTAATATAATATATTAAAGTTTATGTATTAATTAACCCTAGATTCATAAACATACGACTCTCATACACCCTCAACTAGAAGAATGGCATCACTTGTGTACTCGAGACAAGATCCGTTCAGGAACAATATTCCTGAAACCAATAAGATTATATATGAAATCATATATGAAATCTTATACTAGGAATAAGTATAAATTGTGATTAAACTAAAAGCTCTAGAGGAGGAGATCTGGAGTAATGGTTGACATCCGTACCTCACAGTAAAGGTCACGAGTTCAATCCTCACGCCCGACATTCTTCCTTCGGAATGGAAGTAAAACCGTGGTCTGATTGATGAACCAGCCAAAAGGCTGAAAACAACTACAATACAATGAAAAAAAAACTTGAAACTGTTTAGAACTTTGTAGGTCCTTATTGGTGAAAAATCTTAGCAATCAATTTTAACTCTTAATCTCAATTTCTTTTCACTCAGGAAGTTTTACAATGCGAATAAAAGGTGGTAATCGCTTGGTGCCAGGTCCGCACTATACGGTGGATGCATCAAAACATTCAAATCAAGCTCCCATAATTTCTGCTGAGTCACTTTAGACATGCGTTGTCCTGATGGAACACAACGCCTCTTCTATTGGTAAATTCTGGATGTTTCTGGTCAATAACTAGCTTCAAACGGTTCAGTTGATGACAGTAGAGATCTCAATTTGGTGTATTTCACTAAAACAAAACAAAAAAAATTGAATTAAAAGAATATAAAAATTTACAAAACATTAAATCAAAAAAAAATATATTGCACGTATTTTTCAGTTACAGTATCGACACCATAAACACCCTTTACAATTTCAGCGGTCTAGCTTGCATTTTCGCCTTTATTAAAGAAAATATGTAAAACGTATCGAATGTTCTTGTTGTTGACTTCCATTGTTAACACCTTGGTACCAGCGGCGTAGTGATGGTAGACAGCGCCCCCGGCAAACAGTGAAAATGGCCCCCCTTTTTTCGGATTTTTTCACTAGTTTTGAGATTGTGATATTTTGTATAAGTATGAGGAAAACTACTCACTTATACCAATGTTCACTTTGAGCAGTTTATTCATATTCAGAAAGCTAGAAATATCATTACCAGCTTATTCTCTGGGCAAATCTGCCTTGCGTGCTCACAAACATTTGTTAACAAATGGATTGGATTGTCCTTGTACCCCAACTTGTGATCCATTATTGCATTTGCCTGAAAATAGTGTGTTCAAACATCTTCTGTTCGGAGTTTGATTCATGCATTGAAACTGGATTCAAATTCGGAACACTACTTGAATGCTCATTTTATGGAGATTTCTGCATAAAAGATCTTTTTTTCATCCATTTATAGTAGTTTTTTACCTTTTCTAGCGTTTAACATGAAAACAGCAAACAATATAGCAAACAAACATCTATAAAAACTGAAAAAAATCACGATGCTTGTTTTTTACGGATGTTACTAACGCAAACTATTATTTATCGCTGGTATCGACAGTCACATTTTTGGCAAATGCTTGGTATTATAAATAATAGGCTGTATCGATACCTGTGAATGATGTTAAAATGAATCCTCTACCTCGAATAATGTGAGAGTTTCCATCATTAAATTATTTATAACATAAAAGTTCAGTAAATTTACATTTAAAAATGATGTGTTCGGAATATGAGACAAAACGGTAGTACGGAGAAAAAATTGCAAATGAAAATTCTTGGATTTTGGCGCCCCAAAGGACCAGTGCCCTCGGCAAATGCCGGGTTTGCCGCCCGCACACTACGCTACTGCTTGTAACTCGCAACTGAATGGGACAAACAAAAAACAGCAAAAAATTTGTTTCTTCAATATATAAATCATGGTGGACATACTAGTGTGTTTAGTGCTGTGTTAATTAAAAAAAATTACGTGTGAAATATTGTTTTTGTGCAGCGAAAGATTACTTCATTCGCATGCCCATTGTGCATTAATATCAGGCTAAGTAGAGGAGCGGCTGCAACAACAGCTGATTCTTGTTTATTTATATTTTTCTCGATCGCCCCAGCGTGTTACTTTTCTCGTATAGCAGCTGTGGCGATTCAATTGTTTTTACTTCTCTTCACTGTATTGTGTTTGTTGTGTCTAATAGCGTCCGCTTCAATTTGTATTGGAAGAATTGGCAATGGAATGTTCTGTGTGTAAACTGGGGATAGTGGTGAGTGATCTGCCGGTTTGCTGTATAGGTAAGTGTAGCGGTGTATTCCACTACCGCTGTACTCCTCTGACTAAAGCGACGGCAAAGCTTATCACGGAGAATGTGGATGTTTTTTTTTTAAATGCAATGACTGTTTATCAGACCAGGGTTGTGGTGAGCAGAGTGATATTATCTCGGATGTGCGTAAGATAGAGAAAGAGGTGATGAAATTATCTTCACTCTCTGACTCGCTTACGGGCATGCGAGATCAGATCACTGCTCAGATAGACAGAAAGTGCGGTATGGAAGAATTGTAAATGTAAATGGGTCTCTTGATAAATTAATACGTGAGAAATTGGATTCAATGACAAGTTCAGTTTTATCAATTAATGCGCAAAATAAATTAGCTGCAATGAATAATGATTCGCTTGGTGAACCTGGTACATACAGAATCGAACCAGAATAATCCGAAACGGAAGAAACGTAAATGTCATAATAATGATGATGATAATGTTCTTCAAAATAAGATAAGTTTCGCGGATGTTGTAAGAAGTTCTAACATTGTTAATGAAAATAAGACAACGGATATTAGTGTCAAGCAAAAGAATCGCAAGGCTCATCCAGTCATTGTTATAAAACCTAAAGAGTCCAAACAAGCTTGCGAGGATACTCGAAAGCATTTGAAAACGGAACTTGATCCAAGAACACACAAAATTAATAATTTTAGGAATGGTAGAGATGGCTCCATCATTGTTGAGTGTGCTACTGGAGCCAATTTAAAAGATGTAAAAAATGACATCGAAAGCAGTTTTGGTGAAAAATACAGTGCTGTTGTTCCCACATCGGTGCCCAGATTAAAAATTGTGGGTATGAGCGATCACCATTCCTCCGATGTATTCATTGATTATCTCAAAAGTCAAAATGAAGACATTGCAATAAAAGACGTAAAAGTTTTAAAAGTGTACGAAAATCCACGCTTCACATATAACAAGTTCAGTGCTCTAATTGAAATAGATGTTGACACATACAATAGTTTATTAAATGCGAAAAAAGTAAATGTCGAGTTTGATCGGTGCTCCGTAGTCCCCGCGATAAATGTGTTGCGATGCTTCAAATGCGGAGAATTTGGACACAAGAGCACGGATTGCAAACAAAATTGTGATACGTGCTCTAGGTGTAGTCAGAAACACAAGACATCTGAGTGCAGGTCAACTGTATTGAAATGCGTTAATTGTTTGAAAATAAATAGAGAACGGAAAATGAATTTGGACGTTAATCATGCCGCATTTAGCTCAGAATGTTCAGTCTATCAAAGACTTTTTGATTTGAAAAAAAAGCAGCTTGCATTTCAATAAATAGCAACCAGGTTCCAGAAGAATTGTGAACCAATATTATATTTTGTATTTGAATATTGCGGGACTGTCAACAAACTACGTAGCTTTACGTCAGATTGTTGAAGAAAAGCGTCCACTTTTGGTCCTCTTGTCGGAAACACACATCGTTGAAATAGAATCGTTTGATCAGTATAGTATTCCGGGATATAAATAATGTTGCTGCTTGTCTATCACATTCTAGACATACTGGCAGTGTTGCTATTCATGTCAGAGAATCAGTTCAATTCAATATTCGCCTCAACGAAGTTATTGATGGAAACTGGTTTTTGGGCATTACAGTTGAACGTGGCATGAAGATGGGTAACTATGGTGTTTTGTATCACTCACAGCTCAAGTGACCAACTTTTTGTTGAAATTTTAGAAAATTGGCTAGAAATGTTCCTTGATTCCAGCATATTAAATATATTGGCTGGTGATTTCAATATCAATTGGCGAGATAACCATAATTCAAACCATTTAAAGCGTTTAGCAGACTTTTTCAATTTAAAACAAACAGTAAATGATTTTACGCGTATTTCCAGGCACAGTGAAACTTTAATTGATCATGTTTATTCCAATTTTGATACAGTTTGCTCTGTCACTGATACAAATTTAAAAATAACCGATCATGAGACCTTAGTTATTAATGTAGTAGATAATTTCGTTAATAACGATGATTTTGTGAAATTAAAGTGCTGGAGGAAATATTCGAAACATGCCGTCTCGAATCTTGTGTTGAGAAGCTTGGATTTTCCATTCGGGACGAGTAATTTAGATGAATCAGCAGCTGTTCTAACTGATGTCTTGAAAACGTGTACCAATCGATTAGTTACGCAAAAGTTTGTATGTGTGAAAAACTCGAACAGCTGGTACAATTTGGATCTTTTGCGTCTCAAACGTAAGAGAGACGGGTGGTACAATAAATTTCGTAGAACTAATAATGAAAATCATTGGAATATGTACACGAACGCGCGCAATAGATATTCACAATCTGTTAAGAAAACTCGTTGTGAATATATTCAGAGGAAGATTGATCTGCATCAAAGCAACAGCAAAGAGTTATGGAAAATTTTGAAATCCCTTTTGAAACCTAATAATAGCAAACCGCGATCCATGACTTTTAATGGCACACTTGAACAGTCTGAACAGATAATAGCTTCTAAATTTAACGATTATTTTGTCAATAGTGTTTCATTGATCAATCAATCTATTGAATTGGTCGATGAACCTGATGAAATAAAACAGCCGATTAATAGTAATTGTCGTTTTGAAAGTTTTCACCCAATTACATTAAATGAACTTAGAACTATTTGCTTTTCTTTAGGAAAAACGGCTGGAGTAGATAGTGTTAACGCTAGAGTTATTCAAGATTGATTTCATGTTATTGACTACATCTTGCTGGACCTTGTCAATAAATCTTTACTAACTGGGCATGTACCTCAGGTGTGGAAAGAATCCCTGATAGTCCCTATTCAAAAGGTTGCTGGAACGATTAAAGCCGAAGAGTTTCGTCCCATCAACATGTTGCACACGGTTCCCGGAATAAATCGCCACAGAAAACGACTGCAACAGAAACCACCGCTTATAAAATGTGTAGTAGGCTATAAATATTGTGGCGCGGTATTGTATTTCAAAACAAGAATTAACCGGGCAAACGTATCGCCCCAGGCAAACGTAACGCCCCGGGCAGACGTATACCGTCCGACGCTCGCTAGAGCTCGGTCGGACATTGCTAAAGGATCGTATCCTATGTTTCAAACTAACCGGGCAATCAGTGGATCCCAGGTTTGCGTGCGAGACACCGCCGCTTCCGACGGCGGGTCGGCGGTGGACTCGGATTGCGTCATCTTGGCGGCATGGGCCGCCTCGATTCCTTATCCTCGCCAAATGGGGACTTCGTCCCCATTACATTGTCCTCAGAATAAATTTCGAAAAACGAGAACAAGAGAATAAATTTATAATAGAAATGTGAGGCACATGATGTTTTTCCCGCGCCAAATATTTCTAGCCTACTACACTTTTTCTAAGCGGTTGTTTCTGTTGCAGTTGTTTACTGTGGCGATTTATTCCGGTCACCGTTGCACACATTAGAGAAAATATTGGAATTAGTTGTTAAAGGCCAGCTGTTGGAATATTTAAATCATAACACTTTGCTAATACCAGAACAATCGGGATATCGGAAAGGTCATTCCTGTGAAACCGCATTGAACTTGGTGTTAGCAAAATGGAAAGATAATTTAGAATGTAAAGAGACCATCATTGCTGTTTTCTCGGATCTAAAACGCGCTTTCGAGACAATTTCTAGGCCCTTATTGTTGAACACGATTAAGCGCTTTGGAATTACGAGTACTGCATATAAATGGTTTGAAAGTTATTTGTATGACAGAACTCAACGGACTATTTTTAACGATTTCATATCCAGCCCCGTAGGGAATAATCTTGGAGTACCTCAGGGAAGTGTATTAGGGCCCATTTTATTTGTTATGTACATTAAGGACATGCGACGAGTTTTACGATTTTGTGATATCAATCTTTTTGCAGATGATACTGTATTATTCATTGCAGCTAATGATTTAAACCAGGTCGCGTCACATTTAAATGGAGATTTGCATTCTTTAAGTAGATGGTTGAAGTATAAGCAATTAAAATTGAACATAAGTAAAACGAAATACATGGTGATTATTGATGACAAACTCAAGTTCAACACTCACATTGACAATGTCATCAAGAAAATTGCCAAGAAGTATGGAATCTTATGCCGATTGAAAAACGATTTAACTATTTGCAGCAAAATACAGCTATACAAAGCAATCATCTCTCCTCATTTAGACTTTTGCTCTTCCATTTTATTTCTGGCCAATGAAACACAAATATCGAGATTACAGCGTTTGCAAAATAAAATAATGCGGTTGATACTAAAATATAACAGATTCACTTCCTCATCTTTAATGTTGGACGCTCTGCAATGGTTATCCGTGAAGCAAAGGATTGTTTATTTAACTATGGTGTTCATTTTCAAAGGAGTTAAAGGTTTGCTGCCTCGATATTTGTGTGATCGAGTTGAAAGAGGAAGTGACTTTCACAGTTATAACACAAGAAACGCGAATGAATTAAGAACACCCATTTTCTTGACATGTGCTTCACAAAATTCGTTGTATTTCAAAGGTATAAATGTGTTCAATTCGATGCCAAGACATATTAAACGTGCAACAACACTTACAGAATTTAAGAGGCACTGTATTTCACACGTGAAAGCTGTGTTTCATTAACAGCCGACCGATATATTTTTAAATTTTATGACGAAGATTGTTACTGACGAAGTTTTATACGAACGGATAATTTAATGTGGGATTTTTTTTTTTGCAGTTTGTTTTTAATATTTTCAATTAACCTGACGAAGTTTTTTTTGAACGGATTATATTTTGCAAACTACTTAATTTTTTAAATTTGTATTTATGTCCTCTCTATTATGTCCGTCATGATCCTGGTGATGATGGACAATTTTTAGTTTTTATTTTGTTGTTTTATATTATATTAGTTAAAAAATAAATAAAAGTAGTCTACATAAGTTTGAGCGTCGCACGCGTAACACAGATATAAAGGATATTAAATTGAAAGTTTTCTAAGTGCCGGTCTAGAAATTTTTCGTTAAGGAAATTTTCTCGATTTCTCTGGATGAGGATATTCATAGTCAATCCAATACAAGGCTGGCGGTTGGGCTTGTGCTCTGGTGGACTACTCGGCTGCAAGGGCCTCGTCGGGACCGTATCGGCTCTGTTACGGACATGACTGAGTATTGGCTTGTCATTTGACATTGCAATTTTTTTTTGAACTTATATCTGTGAATAAAATCAGTTCGTTTTTTTTTTGTTCGCCAAACTGATTCCAATGCTGAAAAAAATAACTAAATTATCTTTTAGATAACTCGTCTTGCTCAAATCTCTGTAGGGGATTGTAGGGGATTTTCATGATTTACAGTAGTATGATAGTATATTTTTACGGAATCACATGTTTTGAAGGATTATAAAATACACCTTCTATTTGTGTCAATGCGCCCCTCATTCGAGCTAACTTTTAATCGATCACCAGATGATTACTTGGCATGTATTCAGACCTTTTCTGGATTAGAACACTTACAAATATTGTAAAGATCATGCTTGCACACCATTTGTATCAGATTTACATAGCTAAACCATTAAATGAACGCATTCTGATGAACTCAGTTCTGATCATGAGTTGTCCAATTCAATAATGTTATTTTGTCCACATGATTTCTATGGCAACCGCTTGGCGCGCTGCAGTTTGTTTTTTGTGTTCTTTGCGTATAGCAGAAATTAAGTTTCTCTGTGTTGAGTGTGTTGAGGGTAACACTTTTAAAATGCCCAAGAAAATGCAATATTCTGAAGAAAGCATAAATTATGAATGGATCAATATGATGACAGTAAACTCAAGCACTGATAAATGCAACAGTAACTGATAAATGCAACACCTACTTGAGGATTCGAATGTTTTCATTCAAAAATGTTGATTTCTAAAACCGGACAAACCCTGATCATTTTTTGGGCAAACCATGATCATAATTCCTCTTTGAGCAAAATCGTCGAAAAACATACAAATTTGAATAATTTTAACACCTTATGATAGTATTAGCAACTAGAGACTTGAGGCTTTTCAACAAACCCAAACTCGTATCGATTATGTGTGATTTTCATGAAGAAAAATCGATTTGTATTTACCAGTAGCCTAAAAACACCGCAAATCGGACAAACCAAGATCATTTACCCTAGTCTGAATAGCTTATGCTTGCATCACTCATTGAAAACGTTTCTAGATGTCGACACCGTATGTATTTGCCCAAAAATGAACTCAGCGCACCTTACTATGACAGTATCCCTGCACTATTTCAGTAGGGATGAATCGATAACTGAAAATTTCCGGATTTTTGTCATTATTGCAAGTCATTTCAATTTTTTTGACCTTACACGATCATGTCATTATGTTAATGTATTTTCTGTTGAACTAATATAATCACGATAGCAAGCATGCTGTCCGATCGTCCTTCGTGTCCGAAGGGAACAACTCAATGTATCGTTAAGAGACGTGTTGGCTAGGTAAGATCTTGAACACATGTCCCAAATCTATGTTTTTTCCTGAGGCCTTTCAAGTCTAAATCTCCTTATGAGCAATTCCAAATGAAATCGACAAATGACAAAACATGAATATTTTTGATTCGGATGAAAGTTTGTATTCCGTTTGGGTTGAAGGAAATATGAGTTTTCCACAGCAATTGGGATTTTTTGACTCAAGCATAACTTTTGAAAAGGGCGTATCGATTTTAGTGGGAGAAATCTTTGATAATTTATATCTCAAAAACTATGAGTCGTACCAAAATAGTGTCTTAGAAAGAGTTATAGAGTATTGATGCCTAACCATGAAAAAAATACACTGAGAAAAAAAATAGTACTCTTTTTTTTATTTACAAAAAAAAAACTTTAATTTGCAATATCAAAAATACATATTTTTTAATTTGTTTTTAATTTTTTCTTATAAAATAGAAGTCATGTACAAAATTTAAAAAAGATGATAAAACTATTTTTGACGAACTTTGTGGAACATCGAATTTTAATGAATTATGATTCCTGATGTGATTTAAAACAAAAAAAGCTCATTATAAATCTCCTTCTAAATGCAGCCTTTCTCAAGATATTTTGAAACATATTTCTAATTTATTGTCTTTTTTATAGTAAATATTCCCTTTTAATAAGTTTGTCGTGTTATACCGTCATGTTCATGAAATTTTATGAATTTGCTTATCATTTCCAACAACTTTTCCAAATACACAGCAATTGGGTTGTCAAAAAAGTCCTGCTGTATTTTTTTTTGAATTTTCATTTGTTCATAAAATTAGTTACAATCATCTATTTTAAGTCAAATATGCGCCGTTTTGTTCGATGACTTGTTCCCAACGAGATGCCAACTTCATAATACCCCTGTTATAGAAGCTCGCTTCCTTATTGGCAAAAAACTCGGATAGCCAATTTTCACAGGCCTCTTTTGTGGGTAACTTCTGACTACCTAGCTCGTTCGCCATGGACAAAAACAGGTGGTAGTCATTTGGTGCAAGGATGCAAAAGAACCTCCCATCCGAGCTCCCGGAGCTTCTGGCGCGTCACCAAAGAAGTGTGTGGCCTGGCGTTGTCCTGATGGAAGACAATGCGGCCTCTGTTTATCAAAGATGGCCTCTTCTTCATGAGTGCTACCTTCAAGCGGTCCAGTTGTTGGCAGTACAGGTCCGAATTGAGCGTTTGGCCATAGGAAAGCAGCTCATAATAGATTATTCCTTGACAATCCCACCAAACACACAGCATAACCTTCCGTTAACCGTTAATGAGGGCTTGGCCACCGTCTGAGCCGCTTCAGCGGTCTTCGACCACGACCGTTTGCGCTTCACGTTGTCGTAAGTGACCCACTTTTCATCGCCAGTCACCATCCGCTTCAGAAACGGGTCGATTTTGTTGCGATTCAGCAGCGATTCACATGCGTCGATACGATCAAAGATGTTTTTTTGCGTCAACGTGTGTGGCACCCATACATCGAGTTTCTTTGTGAATCCAAGCTTCTTCAAATGGTTAATAACGGTTTGATGACTTATCCCCAGCTCTTGGCCGATGCTACGGCTGCTACTATGCCGGTCTTTCTCGGCTAATTCAGCGATTTTGTCGCAATTTTCGACGACAGGCCTTCCGGAGCGTGGCGCATCTTCGACGACCTCTACACCAGAACGAAAACGTTGAAACCATCGTTGTGCGGTGGAAATGGAAACTGTATCGGGTCTATAAACTGCACAAATTTTATTGGCATCTTGAGATGCATTTTTGCCTTTGTCATAGTAGTACTGTAAAATATGTCGGATTTTCTCTTTATTTTGCTCCATATTTGCGACACTATAACTCACGAACGACTTAACCAAACAAAACACTGTCAAGGACTATATTATACCTTTCCAACAAGCTATAGTATGACTCGATACAATGAATACAACTAGAACTACGCGCTTACAACGACGCCTCGCGGAAATACCGCAGGACTTTTTCTGACAGCCTAATATATAAAAATGGATTTTTGTCTGTCTGTCTGTCTGTCTGTCTGATTCTTATGGACCTTCTGTTAGGGAGGGCTGCCATACAAATCAAACACATATTTATGCGTTGCTCGAGAATTAATCAAGCAAACGAAACCAAATTAGGTATATGGAGGTTTTATAGCGGAATGAATGTTCCTATGGTGGCTCGACACTCCTCCCCCTCTCTTAGGGTAGGCTGTCATACAAATGAAAAACAAATTTCTGCATAACTCGAAAACTAATCAAGCAAATGGAGACACATTTGGTATGTGAAGATTTAGGGGGCACGAAACGTTTCTATGGTGAATAGACACTCCTCCCCCTCTCTAAGGGCAGAAGAGGGGAGGGGTCTGTCTTTATTCTATCATGTTTTCTGTATCAAACATTTATTCCATGTAACGGAGAAACGTGTTATTTGCAAGTGGTTGAAAAATATTGAACTAGAATTGTGTAAAAAAAATAATAAAAATAATTTGATATTATAATGATGAGTTTTGGTAGAAGTACTAGGATTTTTATAGTAAAAGGTAAATTCAACGGGGTCGATTAGAAGATCAATCAATTAACAGTTCTGCGATTGGACTCATGAACTTGCACTTAGTGATAAACGTGAATGTTTGAAGGTATTGATAACTAAAAACAAATTTTGGGCGAGACGAAGTTTGCCGGGTCAGCTAGTATTAAATAAAATTTCAAAACAAAATCTTATGATCAAACTATACCACCGGTAATTTTGACCAGTCGGTAGTTCTAATGTTACACGTGTTAGGTCTAAATTTGATACTCAGAAATCAGCAACTCTTAATAATCATTAGATTAAAATATGACCCATAATTTCTACCATTCCAGTGGAAATGATGCAAAGAGTTATCGGAAAGTGGAACACACTAATGGAAAAAATATTTCGTTGGGCCTCGCACAAAAAAAAAATCAACTGTAAGTAGGTAGGGATAATGAATGAAAATAAAACAAAAAAAGGATAAATAAACACTAATATAAAATTGTCAAAATTCACGCTTCTCATAAAAGCAATAAAATTCTAGTAAATTTGATATTCTAAATCTAATACTAAAATACTAAGTATAAAGTAAGGTTTGGGTCGTTCAATTGTTATTAAAATCTATAGATAAACAACATGAAAATTAACAGATACTAGAGGATAAAGGAAAATCAAAGGGTACGCCAAAATACATTCTGAGCGATGTACTTTGGAGGTTATCAATTCAACATCTGGCGTTCATTCCATATATACAATTCTAGCTCTGGATTACCGCATTAGGGCCTCAAAATGGTCTCATGACAACTAGGATCCAAGTACATGAAATTACAACAGAGAAGAAGTAAGTCGATACCCATAACTTGTCGAAAATCGAGTATAAGAGGGGAAGAGAAATACTTTATGTAAATTGATTTATAAGGAAATGAACACAATTAACATGAATTTTATTTTTGGGAATTTTAATTTGTTACGGTAAAAAAAAACGCCAAAAATATAACCATAAACCATATGGTAATACGAACCGAAGAGTGAGTGTACCTCCCATATCATACACCCTACTAATACATGCCCAAATCCCATTATCGCCTACCTACCTATAAGGCATTGCATGGTGCAATGCGAATACAAAAATAGAACCTTTATAAAAAACCAACAATGTTTAACAATGATTCCTTACAACCAATGGGAAATCTTTGGTCCTAAAGGACGATAAAAAGGAGCAGAAGATCAATAGGAGGAGAGAGAGAGAGAGAGAGAGAGAGAGAGAGAGAGAGAATGGGTATAGAGAGATGGGATGGAAGAAAACAATGGGTGGGCTATATCTTAGACAAAACCGCAAGGTTGACGTGGGACTATCTTAGTTTAGTTAGTTAGGGACTATCTCAGTTAGTTAGTTAGTATAATAATCATTTATTTGTATTGAATAAATTTTTGATTGAATAAAATAATTGAACTTAATTCAATATATTTGCTTTGTGAGTAAAAATATTGAACAAATGCCTCGTAAAGTCAATTCATACATTGTGACAGATTATGTTCTTCATTACGAGTACATCAAATTACTGCCCTTTTACGTTTTGTATGATGCCTAGGACTTATAAAATATGTCAACGGAAGAGTTATCAAACGATTATTGTATTTTACATTTCCCTCTGAAGTTTGTATCTCTCGTGTGTACGTACTTCTCGAATACTGAATTTACTTGATTTGATGAACTTCAGGCACTCATTTCTATTTTGACATGTACTTCGAACGCATATTGTTTAATCAATAGGCGTTCTCGCAGCAAATGGTTATCAACATTTTGCATAATCTTCCAATGATATACGTAGAAATTCAGTTAACAGAAGACATGCAGGCATATCCTCCAATGCAATCTTGAATAGCTGAGCCAAAACGTTGTGTAATCCGTGTTAGGAAAACACTTTCCGGAAAGCAAAAAAAAAACACGCGGGTGCAAATATAGCATACTCATATACTATATTCCAGTCTGCACAAAGGCAAGCGAGTACAAAAGTATTCACAATTTGCATTTATTTGCAAAGCCGATTTCCCCAGACACCTTGGTTTTGAAGTCTGTGTTAGGGAAACAACTTTCAGTCGGAACAAAAATGCCCCCGACTTACATGAATTTGCAATGCCAATTTTCTCACGCTCCATGGATTTGAAGTCTGTGCTAGGGAAACACATCTCAGTCGGAACAAAAATACCTCCTACTTGCATGTGTTTGCAGTGCCGATTTCCCCCAGGCACCTTGCTTTTAAAATCTCTGTTAGGGAACACATTTCGCTGGGAACAAAAACTCCCCCTACTTTCAGGTATTTGCAACGCCGATTTCTCCAATGCTGCTTGGTTTTGAGATCTGTGTTAGGGAACACATCTCGGTGAGAACAAAAATCACCCTACTTTCATGTATTTGCAATGCCGATTACCTCAAGGATGCGTGGTTATGAAGTCTGTGTTGGGGAAACCGTAAATCGGACCAATCAAAACGAGGCAGTTAGGGCGTTTAGATAACGCTTGACATTTCACAGTTATTCAACTGTTTATCTAATGAAAAATAACATTTTATTAATTGCGATAGATACGTAGAAATATTCCCTATCAATTGATGCAAACATCTTTCCGATCCAGTAAAAAATGTTAGAGAAATAAGCATTCGAAATCTTTCATTTTTTCCTGCATGTTCTGTGTTTTGGTTTCCATTTTATCCCCCATATATTTCAGTTAGACGTAGTCCCACGTCAAAAGAGAGGTAAAAGAAGGATTCGAGCCGTAAAGGAATATTTGGGAGGCTCGAATCGGTCTTAATTCACGAACCGTCGAAGAAATTATCATGAAAATTAAAGTTGTACTTTTTGAGTGAAGTGCGAGATTAAGTGAGGGAGGAAAGAGTTGCAGATTCTAGAACCGTACACGCCGGGCGACATTCACCCTCCTCACAGGGAATACACGACGAATGAGGTACCACGGAGCGAACGCCGGTGATCAGCGAGCCCCCAACGTTATCACTGCTCCACGCGTATACGGGATCGATGGATCGATGAGACCGACCCCCGTGTGCGGGCACCGTGAGTAGAAAAAACTACCAAAACCCTCTCCATCTCCCTATCAACGAAATACTTACCTGGATTCAACCTGTTCCTGCTCGACCGCAACGATCTACTAAAATTATTAACCAGAAAAAAAAAGAAAAATATATATAATAAATTTTAAAAAATAAACTTACCATTTCGTTCTTACTATAATCATACTCTCAATCAAATTCCTCACCATCAGCTTCCGTAGTAATCGTGAGTTCACCTCGTTCTAAGGTAAGAGCCGACCCTGAGGTAATTAAATCAATCAGTACCACTGAGCTAGCCAGAACTTATATATTCGGATAATACAAACTGTTCAATTGTTCCTCTTCATAGGCGTGAGGAAGCAACAGTATATCATATATAGCGTTATCCCAACGTAATTTAACAACGAACCGAATTGCTGCAACATGAATATTATAGAAAATAATTTTCTGCTTTTATAAACTATCTGTTGATAGTCTCTGTTTTTAACTCAAGTATCTGAAGTTTGTTATTCGTTATTAGGCAATATATTTCCAATAATGTTCTAATATTTGTTAATAATTTAGCCCTTTTAAACTTTTTATAAACTTCTTTGAAAAAGCTTCGAACCTTCCACTTCAATTCTTTCAACTAATTATTTTTAACTAATATGTTCTCTATACTCAAAGTTGCATACTTTCTATTAATCATTCGTTATAATTCTGTCTATTTATCATCATTCCTACATGCATTAAAACTGCCACCAGAAGGATGATCTCGTACTGTTTACCCAACAATCCAGTTCATTTCCAAACATAAAAGGCTCACTTTAATGAATTTCAAAGAATGTTCATTATTTTTTATTATGAATGACACTATACATTTTTTTGGAAACTTTGCTTGTTTATCATAATAGTTTACCTATTGCAATCATACATTCATTTTTTCTAGTTTTCGATATATTGGAAATAAGCGTTACTCTTTCCTGGCAAAGGACGATAGATTTGAACAACTTACCAAAACCATACGGATTGTATGTTTGTAAAGATATGTTGCAAAGTAGTAACTCGACCAGTCGACCCGCTATCTTCATTGCACACAGTATACTAGTTGAAGGGTTGTGCATCATTTATATCCCACAGTTTATATGTCCAGCGAAACTACATTCAATATCTGCTATTTTCGAAAGAGTCCGAATTTCCTGACCGCAAGCACCAGAAGTGAAGCCATAAAGTGGAAAATGATCTTAATACATACGTTTGCTCCGAAGAGAACAAAGGTGCATAAAGAGCTCTCCGACCCACGATGTATAAATAAATTATTACAACTCATAAAGTGCAACATTTCCTCAACCCTGGCGTACGGAACATACACACACACACTAACACATACTGTACAAAAATAGTCCGGACCGACGAATGGAAAGCCGGCACTGGGAGTTGCAAGGAGCAAACAAAAAAAACACTTCTTCAAGAAGACGAAATTTATGCTCGTTCGTATTCCGCTTCCCGAATTGCTTCAACGTGATGAGTTTTGCTGAGCTTGGTCGATCGTAAAAACTAGACAAGAAAGGGATGAACTTACCAAACCATGGTAAGATCTCTCGAAATGGTCCCCTTTCCGTTTTTTCGTTCCGTCGCAGCACCAACTGCAATTCTTGTGGCTGACAGTAGAGGGGTGGGGTAAGGATGAACGTGAGGGAGAACGAACCAAACGAAGCGCGCAACATATCCTTTTCGCTCATAACAAATTGAGATGAAATTCTGTTAGCTAAGCACAAACACATCATGGTGAACCGGCAACACTTGGGCTTTGACTTTTTCCGGGGGTAGAATTACAATTTCCCGCTTTTTCGAGTTGGTCTTCAAACGAGGAGCGCTGGAAAATAAAACCGGGCAAACGAAATTTAAACGATGGCTAGTAAATATTTAATTTCATTTGATTTTCATCAGCCGGAAGGAAAATATGAAGGTGCTGGCATGAAATCGGGACTAAACACTTTCCAGGAGGGTGCCCGTTCCAGGAAATGATTTAACATTTCATGCGATTGTAAGGTGAGTGGAAACAATAATTAAGAACAATGAAGGTGTTGCAAGAAAACAAATATTTTTGCAGTATCGTACAGTTGGGGTTTTTTAGAGGCATTTTTTGTATTTCTATGAAATGCTTGTGATATTTATACGCAATAGAATGCGTTGGAATGGGCTAACTCGCTAAAATCATCTTGATAGTCTGTAATTTGTTTGGTTTGTGGACAATATTTACCACAGCTTTTGCGTTGCGACAACATATTGAATGAACTCTTATCACCGTTCCGAATCATATTTCGGACGCTTAAGGCATATGATGCAGAAAACAGATGTAAACTTTATGCACAGGTATTATTTGGTAGATATTTTAAATAAATTAGTTCAATATGCTTTCAAGCTTTCTACTTCGGTACCTATTTGATTGAAAACATAATAAAATCATCGAATAAAATGCTTTTCAAATAAAGCGAATAAGAATCAAACTTCGGACACTAAATCAAATTTCGGACACTTTATATTGTAATTTTATGGACGAAAATTACATTACACTTGATTATATTTTATAGTCAACAGCGAAACACTTACCAAACAATCACAGTAAAATGTTAACGATGATGAGAACTGATGAAACACGGGAGAAATTTGAATATTTATGAACGGGTAAATTCTACGTGCTCACGCAAAACAAACGTCAAACACAAACGATAATGAGTGATGCTGTTGATTTTTTTCCTACTCTGTGAAAATCCAAATGTTATTCTCAAACGAAGTGATAGTGAAACCAAGGGATCACTCTAAAGAAGCAATTGTGATTTTAAATTTATACTTATATCATCAGTGCATGAAGCATTTCAAGATATTAGAACAAAGTGTCCGAAATATGATTCAGAACGGTACTTGACGCTCTTGATTAACAATCCGTTTTTCTGTTTTCAGTAAACAATCCCTATCAAGCTTTTGCTATGCAGTTTGATTATTCTTACGGAACTTAATTAAACTAAACTGTAACAGAATCATAACAGAACAGAATATTTTTCCTGTAAAGTGCTAGAACCTAAATTACATAATCTTGAAATCAACTCTATCTCGGTAGTGGTTTGATAAAAAAATAGGACTACGGAGGTAACAAGGATTATTTATTGTATCAGGTATACCGGTAAATTTCTTCGGTTTTACAACAGTTTGCGTAACTTGATTATTATTCCAGTGAATCAAATTTCCAGACATTCGTTGGAAAGCTACTGTCAATGGGCGTGTTTTTCAGTATATGTCAACATAGTTTTTTGCCACTTCGAATATGTTGAATTTTGTACCAACGAGAGTGTTTTTGCGGGGAGTGTTACTTCATTACTTCAATATGAAGAAAAAAGCTGCGGAAAGTAATCCCATTTTGGTGGAAGTTTATGGTGACCATGCTTTGCACGATTTCAAAGTGTTAATTTTGACTTGGAAGACGAAGAACGTTCCGGCCCGCCAAAGATCCGTCACAAACGTAACAAGAACTTACAACTACACTTGGAGTAGCTCAGAAACCGTATCCGATCGTTTAAAAGCAATGAGAATGATCCGAAAGATGGAACATTGGGTGCCGTATGAATTGAAGCCACGAAACGTCGAACGTCGTTTTTTCACGTGCGAACAACTGCTCCAACGGCATAAAAGAATAGTTTTTTGCATCGAATCGTTAATGGCGATGAAAAGTGGGTCCATTACGACAATCTTAAACGTCGGGCTACGTATGGATACCCCGGCTATGCATCAACGTCGACAGCTGTGCGGAATATTCACGGCCATAAGGTTATACTGTCTATTTGGTGCGACCAGCTGGGTGTGGTGTACTATGAGCTGCTAGAACCGAATGAAACCATTACGGGGGACCTCTACCGACAACAATTGATGCGTTTGAGCCGTGCACTGAAGGAAAAACGGCTACAATACGACCAAAGACACGATAAAGTTATTTTGCAGCACGACAATGCTCGGCCGCATGTCGCGAAACCTGTCGAAACATACTTGGAAACGCTGCAATGAGAGGTCCTATCCCACTCGCCGTATTCTCCAGACATTGCTCCGTCCGATGACTACCTTTTCCGATCGATGCACAATGGCCTGGTTGACCAGCACTTCTCCAATTTTGATGAAATCAAAAATTGGATCGATTCGTGGTTAGCCGACAAACCGGCCGATTATTTCCGCAAAGGTATTCGGGAGTTGCCAGAAAGACGGGAAAAAGTTTTGACTAGCGATAGGCAATACTTTGAATATTAAATTTGTAACCATTTTTGTAGAATAAAGCATTAATTTTTGAAAAAAAAAATGAAGAAACTTACCGGTACTCCTATTACTTCCGCGAAAAAGTATCAAGAGAATATTTTCAATGAAACTAAAAAAAAGTGAAGTAAAAGATGACCTCGAAGCATTTATTTCCTGAAAATGATCATAATTTCAGCTATGAATTTGAACTATAACAAATCAAATATAAAGAATAGAATGGTTTTTGAAATACTCAAAATTTAGTGTGATATTTCAATCTATACTACTGAAAACTACTGAACCGATCGACATGAAAATTGGTATGTAGGGGTTTTTGGGGTCGGGAAAAGGTTCTTATGATAGTTCGAGACCCTTCCCCCCATGGGCTGCAGTACAAATGAAAAACAAATTTCTGCATTATATGAGAATGAATCAAGCAAACGAAACCAAATTTGGCATGTGGAGGTTTTGGTGTGAAATAAATGTTTCTTTGGTGGTTAGACACTCCTCCTCTCTCTTTAAGGGGGGGCTGCTATACAAAAATTTCTGCATAACTCGAAAACTAATCAAGAAAATGGAGCCAAATTTAGCATATGCTGTCTGCTGTTGTTGGAATGCTGCTACCGTTGTTGCTGTTGCTGTGCTTTTGTTGTGATTCTGATGCTGGGCTCGAATATTATCAATCTAATGATCTAATGATTAGCTATTGAATATTGTGTGTTTCTTGTATTACTGCTAGTTTATTTCTTGTTACGTGCCGTAAATTAACAATTTGGATTAGGCCGTAAAGGGAGAAAGAAATTGAAATGATTGAATTATGTATGATTAGAGTAAGTTTCTCAATTGTTGCGGGCGAGTTATTCTGGGAGGGTAGAGGTTGTATATTCTGTTTGAATGTTGCTTTATGCATTTCTTTCGAGTATGGCTAATAGTTGATCAAATTACAAAGCCTCATTGAACAGTATTATACCTAAAGCTGTTTTCAATGCTGTATGACAATAAGATGAATATATGTCACATTAATGTGCAGAGCCTATGTGCGCGGAATTTCTCGAAGTTTGAAGAGTTGAAAAATATCTTCTTCAATAGTAAGCTCGATATAATCTGCATGACTGAAACATGGCTCAATAGCACCATCCGTGATTCAATGATTGCTATTGACGGTTACAATCTAAACCGTAATAGGCATGGTGGTTTAAATTGTAAAGTGCTTAGCAAATCTAATAATGTTACATTAGATGGACATCAATACATGACTTAGTTTTTGCTACTAGAATGTTTAAGTGGTAGTGATCGTTTTTTTCTTGGTGTTTACTATAACCCTCCAAATGCGGATTGTTCCGATGCACTATTTCTACACTCTGAGGCATATAAATTGAAGTATAAATCTTCTTTTATAATTGGCGAATTCAACACCAATTTGCTAGTTGAGAATGCAAAAGATCGACGACTTAGAAATGCGCTTTCTACGTGGTCGTTTTATGATGTAAATTTTGAACCAACTTTTTTCCATCAAAACGGATGCTCGTAGTATCAATGCCAGGATTTTCTCATCATGTTTTGATTTTCTGTTCACTTGATTTGTGTATGAATCATGCTGATGGTGAATTCTACTACCGTGATTATAACAATTGTGATCCTAGTGCTCTTCAATGTTGCTTCCTGAATGCTAGTTGGGATTCCTTTTACAGTTCGAATAATCCCGATTCTTTGATAGAAATATTGAACGAAAATCTTCTACTCTTCCATGATTTGTTTGATTTTGAAATTGAAAAGGCGATAGTGGATAGGCCCATTCATATAGAACTTGGAAAAGGAGTAAGTCTGTGTTCGATGAAGCACATTACAAGAGACTAAGGAACAGAGTTGTCTCAAAGATCAAAATAGCCAAACAGAACTACGATCAACGATTGTTTGATGTTAGCGGTACTAGTAAACAGTTGTGGAAAAACATAAAAAAATTAGATGTTTCTTCTAAGGATCCAGCAATACCTAACATCAATGAAAATGCTGATACCATTAATGACTATTTTTCTTCTAATTTTACGATGGGTAATGATGAATCCCCTACTTATTTACCCGAAAATACTGATGGCTTTTGTTTCAGAAATGTACAAGATTATGAAATCACAAATGCGATTTTTTTTTTGATTCCAACGCAACGGGATTGGATGGTATACCAATGAAATTCATAAAAATGACCTTGCCATATGCTCTTCCGTTGATCAATCACTTATTTAATTCCATAGTTTCAACATCTATTTTGAATTGTACAGTCTACCCAAGCTCAAGCTCAAGCTCCATAGTTTCAACATCTATTTTCCCCCAAGCATGGAAAATGGTTAAAATTATACCTATAAAAAAGTCTACTAATTGCTCTGATGTTTCTAATCTTAGACCTATTAGCATTCTCAGTGCTTTGTCGAATGCATTCGAAAAGCTTATTAAATCTCAAATGGAAAGGGGAAAACACTGAAACGGCGTTATTAAAAGTACATGATGACATTGCTCGTGTTGTTGACAAAAAGGGAGTTGCAGTGTTACCGTTGATTGATTTCGCCAAAGCATTCGATCGTGTTTCCCACGCAAAACTCTTGAGAAAGCTTTCATATAAGTTTGGTTTCTCTGGGTCTGCCACATACTTGATTAAGTCGTGCTTTGTGATAGATCTCAAGCAGTTTTCTACAATGAAGTATTGTCTTCTCTCAAGCCAATTTCCTCCGGTGTTCCTCAGGGTTCCGTTCTGGGACCACTCTTATTTTCTCTCTTTATCAATGATTTACCGTCGGTGTTGTAATATTGTAGTATACATCTTCATGCTGATGATGTTCAAATTTATTTATGCAGTATTGATAAGTTAAGTATGGCCGATATCTCTATAAAGATCAATAGAAAATGTGCATCGAATTTATCAGAAAAACCTTTTGCCCATTAATTCATCTAAAACTAAAGCGATGTTCATAACAAGGTTGAGAACATCACCTGCTTTACCTACACTAGCTATCAATAATGAACTAATCTTATTTGTCATCAAATTTAACCATCTTGGCGTTATTTTTACGTCTAATTTAATTTGGGAATCACATATTAATTCTTAAGTTGGTAAAATTTTTGGTGTGCTCAAACAGTTGCATTTAGTTACTAAACATTTAGCAGTTAAACTCAAATTATTCAAAACACTAGTTTTTCCTCATTTTATGTATGGTGATTTCGTATACACCAATCAACCAACTTAAAGTAGCTTTAAACTGTTGCAAAAGGTATGTTTTCAACATTCCAAGACTGGGAAGAGACTCGCATTTACAAAAGCAATTTTTGGGATGTCCATTCTCCCAGATTTATAAGTACAGAATATGTTCTATTTTGTTTCGCTTAATAACAACAAAAGTGCCCAATTATCTTTTTTCTAAGTTGATTCCTTTTCATAATACAATATCAAACCACTTTTTAATTTCATATCATACGTCGTACCATTATAATCAATCGCTGTTCTCTAGAGACATAGTTTTTTGGAATCAGTTACCAAATAATGTCAAAAATTGTTCATCTAAGCAAAATTTCAAGCGGGATTTACTTCTTCACCTAAACAGCATTAATTAGCTCGTTGCAATTTGAGAAATGAATACGTAGTAATTAAAGAAATGAATTAGAAGTTTTCACATATTCTTTAACGTAGAACAAATTGTAACATTAAAAGAGGCGATGTCTCAAGTTACATGATTTATTGATACAATAAAAATAAAAAAATAAAAATAACTCGAGAACTAATCAAGCAAATCGAGCCAAATTTGGCATGTGGAGGTTTCTAATTTAACAAAAAATAATTTTTTGGGCTGGACGAAGTTTGCCGGGTCAGCTAGTATGGTGAATTCTACTACCATATTATATATATATATATATATATATATATATATATATATATATATATATATATATATATATATATATATATATATATATATATATATATATATATATATATATATATATATATATATATATATATATATATATATATATATATATATATATATATATATATATATATATATATATATATATTTACAAAGCTTTATTAGTTCAATACAACTCGTTCCTAATAGTTTTTTTTATACAACCTTATAGCGAATTCGTTTTGAAAACTGAGTCAGTGCCACACTGACTCTGTAATAAAAAAACGTTTTCAGTTTCACGAATGCGGTGGTTTGTTGGTGTGCGTTATATAGTCTGATTTGTTTAAATTTGCTACGACAAATGTACAGTGTCGACGTCTGGTGGCTATATTAGTGCTTGGGAGGTAAATTATTCTCTATCAGATAAGAAGGGCCAAGTGCAGTGTAAAAATATAAAAATTTGAATGACATTTTTTACTTCATATTGTTTGATTACCTAACACATGTAGTCCTGACACTCACTTAACCATTTGTCGATGCATTTCCTGTTTGTTCCACAAATAATTACTATTATAATATAAAATCATCGTTAGACACAGTTTTCGTTCAATGTTTCTGCTATATCGGAAAAGAACCCTCTTATTTCATAACATAAAATAAATATTCGATATGTTAAAGTAAATTTTCATTCATATTTTTGATTTTGAGAGCATGTTTATTCCTCCTGAATATCCATAATAATTTTCGCCTCCCAATGAAAGCACACGGAGCTTAATGCCGTCTACACGAATATACTCTTCAAAATCAGAATCCGAATTGGATTACGATTCCAATAATACAAAAGCAAGAGCAGTAGCTTTTCCATTTTCATAGTCTTCATTTCTAGATTTTCCAAAACAATACTCGGAACTTGACAGTTCAGTATAGTTGTATTGGTGAACCCGAGTGCCAACCCGTGAAGCATCTCAGTGCGAAACTAGCAGCTTTCGGGGCGAACTAGTGCGACACTGAGTGCGCAACTGAGTGAATAAAAAAACATTTTGACAGCAGTTAGTGCGGCACTGGGGTTGAAACTGAACAAAAACGAATTCGCTATTAGTTTTAAACATATACATTAATTGTATGTTTTAATTGGAATATAATGGATACTCACATTTTCTCATATACAGTGGTAGACATTTGTTTAGCCGCACCCTATTTTTCATCAATATTTTCAAAAATAAGTCAATTCTTTGTACAGTTTCCTTAATAAAAGACGATTATTGTTTATTTTCATCGAATTCGTTCTAAAAAAGTATAAATTCACTTTTTATTTTCTGAGTAATTGAAATATGTGGAATCAGGGTGGACATTCATTCAGCCGCATCCTAAAATTTCAATAAAAGAAAATTTGTGCGGCAAATTTCGAGTCCTATCGGTAGCTAATATTTAGTATGTCCACCTCCATTTCGGATCGCTTTGGAAACTCGATTTGGCATCGAGTCAGACAGCTTTTAAAGGGTTGCCATATTGATTATAGCCCAACATTCCTGAATTACTGCCTTGAGACTGGAAATGTTGTCAAATTGTCATCCGTTTGCACAGACCATCTCGGTCAAGATTCTCCATAGGATTCTCTATGGGATTGCAATCGACTGCCAGCAGGTCATTCAAGAAGCGGAATGTCCTTCTTGGCAAACCATGCCTTCGATTGCTTGGAAACGTGGATCTATGCATAATCCTGCTGAAAAAACGACATCCTCGGTAGCGTTATTCTCAATATGGCCAATTAAAACGTACTCCAGTAATTGAAGATACTTTTCGGAGTTCATTCGGGTGAAAATGAAACAAATGAGAAGCTTGCTGGGATAGGAAACGGCTCCCCACACTGTCAAACTTCCGCCCCCAAAGTTTCGCTTCGATCTCACGACATGCCGTTGACTTAAATTGTATCAATAGCAACTGTAACAGTCCGGACCAACCAAATTGAACTTTTTTCGACGGAAAATACAACATTTCTCCATTCTAGTTTCCTTTCCATGTATTGCCAGGCGAAAATGAGATGGTTCTGCTTATGGGTGGCGGTCAGTTTCGGCTTCCCTTGAAGCTTCTTCCACATGATATTTGGTGACTCATTCAAGATGCACGCAATATGCCTCTTCGTTACTGGAACAACCGATTCTGCCTTAATGTATGAGCAGTACATCGTTTCCTGGTTGCTTCGTGTCCTATTCGACCTTTAAGACGCAAAGTAACTTTGGTGTTCCCATTTGTTGGTCGTTATATCCCATATTTCTGGCCCTATTTAAAGAAATTCCGTACCACTTTCTCAGATAGACCAATTTTTGTTACGATCGAGCGATTAGAAAACTTTTGTTCACTGAATATCTTTATTATTTTCCGCACCTCTTCCGTCAATAGAATACCTTTCGTCATTCCTTTAAATTCTACGTAAATCACTAATCTGACCAACTTCTTACGTTGCACATGTAATCTTGTAAATTGAACATTCCCAAGTATTTTTTTTTTCATAAAACACAGATAAAGGCTTGGTGATTATGCGAAAACTCGATTTTTATGCCCTGCGGCTAAACGTATGTCTCGGGAAAAAACGACGTTTGAATGTTTATATCCACCGATGCCGCCTTGTGTGTGTGTGTGATTGTGACGCACATCCTTTCAATAAAATTGACTTAAGTTTAAGTTTTTTTTCAAGTGCGGCTAAACGAATGTCTATCACTGTATTAATCTACTTAGAAATGTGAGAGTCGATCTTCTCAGGGAAATTTTGGATTGATCACCAATAAATAAATTCTACAATTGCTATTGATATTGAATTGCAGTTGGTAACGTCGATAAAATATGTTCTCCTACACGATCAGATCGAAAAGTATGCGACCAATGATTAATTATCGGCAGTGGCAGAAGTCAAAAACGGAACAATAGTTCATATGCAGGTCCCATAATGATAATCTTAACGGTTCATATCGTACATCCCTCCGTCGGAGTCAGCTCTAAAACAACGTGGTTCCGTTTATATCCTGGAGAATGATTTATGATGACGGCGGAATTAAATACGACGTTTTGCTTTACGTGAGTGTATCATTTGTCCCTTGCTCTCCCCCGCCTTCCGACCTGGACGTGAACCCACCCCAAACGGATTTTGCCTTTTCGCCCTTATCCGTATGCAAAAATACACTTCCACATCTTCTTAAGGGAAAGAAAACGCCGGGAACGGCTCGTTAAGCAGTGATTACACTCTTGGTCGGTTTTCGGACAGTTAAATGGATCATTTACTCCATGGCTCGCCTATTTTGTGACCATTTGTTTCTCACTCGAGACTGCCATGCAACCTGCTCGGTGTCGTCTTCGATTCGGGAAGAAAGCTCAGGATGCAACGAACAGTTCTACTGGTATCATCAAGATGCATTTATATGGCATCATACCATTTATCAGGCGAGCCGGAGATTCGATTTAAAACCTCATATTTTTGTCGCCTTCTTATAGCTTTCGTTTACGGTTCGTTTGCTGAAGAAATATTAGGTACACCATTAGAGAAGAATGTCATTCGAAGCATTTTTTCATTCTTTTATTAAGAAATTAAAGGAACAACAACACTTTGGTAAAAATTTTACTTCGCATGGAACATGAAAAAAACATGTTTTGCCTCAGTTCTTCGTTACTAAACTATGTGCTTAACAGGGTTGCGCCTTGGTTACATTCGCGGGAATTTCAATGAACAACTTTTATACACTCTTAGGAGACGATGATGAGTAAAGAAAAGATGGACACTGACTATGTTTATCAAAAATATGAATTTAAACAATCAATTCAAACAATCCGAATCAGAATAAGTCCATATGCTTTGAGTAATATTTATCAACGTTCCGAAAAAAATCCTAGATGAGAAATATACGATTGTTGATTTGATTTATTTCGAAGGTGATGAATGAGCCCGAAAACCAACTGGTTTCAATGTAATCTAAGTTCAATATAATGAGTTCATTTAATTATCCTCACCCTTCATTTTAATATAAATTTACGAGACATATAATTTAATTCTCATGCTCTGATATCAGAATGATAATTCATTTTATTTCCATGCTTTCAAAAATATGTGCTTTAATATGTTTTAATTAGTCAAGAGAATTGGTAACTGTATTTTGTGTTTTATTTATTGTATACTTAAATTCAAAGGCGCATTCTGGAAGACATTCGATACTTCTTGTACACATTGGACATAAAGAACATCTACAAACCTCACTACATTTTACTGCGATATAATCACATTTCACCAAAAATAATCCATTTAATATGGCAAATGTTATGAGGGACGGACATGAGCAACACGTGATGGTAAAAAAGTTCCCCTCGTAAAAATAGATGTAATCTGGACAGTGTCATACGCTTCGACGACACCCAAATTGATACATTAGTGTCCGAGTTCGGGTTCCATTCTCGACGGAATAGCTAAACATAGGATATGTAATTTGCTTTGGTTTGTTTGAAAGACATATTCGTAATTCTGGTTTCTTCAGCGTTGCACTTATATACTCGGAGTTTTTTTTATTTTCCAAAAAGAAAATTTTACGAAATATTGCACAAACAAACGATGTAAACTACCCAACATATTTTTCCAGCATTTTACGGCTTACTGCGAGAACATTTGATTTTGTGAAGACATTTTGAAGATATTATAAAGTATGTGAAGACATTTCAGTATGATAGTGTATGTGAATATTTCGGTGATAATTGGCCCAAAAAAAATAAAACTTTTGTCTTAGTGTCATCCGCTCACATTTTATCAGTGTCACTTGCTTACTTTTGTCCTTAGTAATCAATCAAGAGTTTTATCTCGGTGTCATTCACTCGCTTGTTTTTCATGACCGTTTCACAATCGAAGGTTTTCCGGTTACATACCGTTTAACAATAATTAGCCATAACTTCAAAGCTGAAGTAAACAAATTGAGTTATTTTTTAAAAAATAGACAAATGAGAGTTATCCATTGTATTTTCTCCATTTAAATCTATCCAGCCCACCTTCATAGAACACTTATTACTTCATGTATAAATTTAGTTCGTGGTCGCGCAATATATATATTTTTCACATTTATTGAAATAAACTTCAAAACCTCAAGGTAAGTTTAATGAATGCTCTATATACAACAATTATTATAAACCTTGAATAATCTATCATTGTTCAAAATCAAGTTATGAATTTTCGTTTCTTTCAATATGACTGTGAAGACATTTTTGCGTACAATGTGAAAACATCTGAAAAAATCCCCTGGCATCCAGATTGAAACTCAACGAACGCAGAAATCGAAATGTCAACAGCAATTGAACGAAAAGGTTGCCGACACACATCGCGCGCAACTCGACATGCTAGGTTGAATCGAAAAAGTTGGACCTAATTGTGTGTATGCTCGCATTTGATTACACATGCTCTCAACTTTTTTGCGACATTCGTTAAGTTGGTTTCCAACCTAGGTTGCCTAGTATGATTGCCGAAAAATGGTTTCGTTTCCAGTGACTTCTTGATGCCGACAGTGGTTTTTCACTTCTTCAGTACAGCTGAAAACATTGCATGGAAACATGCGGTGACATCAATGAGGTACATATGAGGTAGAGCAGTATACAGAGTATATTTGGATTGGTAAACAAAATATGGCGTTGTCATTATTTGCATTCAAAATGGAATGTTAATGGAAGAGACGAAACAATACTTAAAAAAACTCACAATTTGATGATGTAGTGAGCCAAAATACTCATGAAATCTTGTAACTGATTATTTTTCAATAGATGATAATTGTGTTACTTCCTTACTTCCATCATTTAAGGAGCAAAAACGTCCAGAGTACAGTCTTATTCTTAGTTCTCGGAAAAAGCAGAATTTTCAATGAAATGTTGCTTAATTGTAAACCATTTTTCACAAATCACATACATCTGTACTGGGAGCCTTCAAAATATCATCATATCACCGCGAAAATAACGAAAATTTGTTTGTTTCTATGAAGGTAGGAGAGTGAAAATGACTCACAAAAATTCCACTTTTGTTCATCTTTTCCGACATCATTTCACAAATATCCACTGCACACTGTCACATTATATGCATATTCAGTAGGAACTCTACGAAAAGATCTGTTTTTAATTGATAAAAAACGAAAAACCCGAAAAAACGAAAAAAAGCCGAAAAAAAGCGTTTTCACATGGATGTGGAAGGCAATCTATATATTGAGCAGTCAAAAAAGTCCTGCGGTATTTTTTTTGAATTTTCATTTGTTCATAAAATTAGTTACAATCATCTGTTTTAAGTCAAATATGCGCCGTTTTGTTCGATGACTTGTTCCCAACGAGATACCAACTTCATAATACCCCTGTTATAGAAGCTCGCTTCCTTATTGGCAAAAAACTCGGATAGCCAATTTTCACAGGCCTCTTTTGTGGCTAACTTCTGACTACCTAGCTCATTCGCCATGGACAAAAACAGGTGGTAGTCACTTGGTGCAAGGTCCGGACTATACGGCGGATGCAAAAGAACCTCCCATCCGAGCTCCCGGAGCTTCTGGCGCGTCACCAAAGAAGTGTGTGGCCTGGCGTTGTCCTGATGGAAGACAATGCGGCCTCTGTTTATCAAAGATGGCCTCTTCTTCATGAGTGCTATCTTCAAGCGGTCCAGTTGATGGCAGTACAGGTCCGAATTGAGCATTTGGCCATAGGGAAGCAGCTCATAATAGATTATTCCTTGACAATCCCACCAAACACACCGTAGCCGTAGCATCGACCAGTTCTTGGTCGATGCTACGGCTGCTACTATGCCGGTCTTTCTTGGCTAATTCAGCGATTTTGTCGCAATTTTCGACGACAGGCCTTCCGGAGCGTGGCGCATCTTCGACGACCTCTACACCAGAACGAAAACGTTGAAACCATCGTTATGCGGTGGAAATGGAAACTGTATCGGGTCCATAAACTGCACAAATTTTATTGGCAGCTTGAGATGCATTTTTGCCTTTGTCATAGTAGTACTGTAAAATATGTCGGATTTTCTCTTTATTTTGCTCCATATTTGCGACACTATAACTCACGAACGACTTAACCAAACAAAACACTGTCAAGGACTATATTATAGCGCGCAAAAATACCTTTCCAACAAGCTATAGTATGACTTGATACAATGAATACAACTAGAACTACGCGCTTACAACGACACCTCGCGGAAATACCGCAGGACTTTTTTGACAGCCTAATATATAAAAATGGATTTCTGTCTGTCTGTCTGATTCTTAAGGACTCGGAAACTACTGAACCGATCAACATGAAATTTGGTATGTAAGGGTTTCGGCGAAGGTTTTCGTGATAGTTTGAGACCCCTCCCCCCTCTCTAAGGGGGGGCTGCCATACAAATTAAACACAAATTTCTACATTACTCGGGAATTAATCAAGCAAATGAAACGAAATTTGGCATATGGAGGTTTTAGGGTGCAATAAATGATTCTATGGTTGTTAGACTCTCCACCCCCCCTTTCTAAGGGGGGCTGCTATACAAATGAAACACAAATTTCTGCATTACTCGAGAATTATTGAAGCAAATGAAACCAATTTGGGCATATTGAGGTATTAGGGTGCAATGAATGTTTCTATGATAGTTAGACTCTTCACCCTCCTTTCTAAGGAGGGCTGCCATACAAATGAAACTCAAATTTCTCCAGAATTCATCAAGCAAATTGGACCAAATTTTGCATGTGAAGGTATTAGGGTGCAATAAATGTTTCTGTGGTGATTGGACACTCCACCCCCTCTCTTAGGGGGGCCTGCCATACAAATGAAACACATATTTCTGAATTACTCGAGAATTACTCGAGGTTTTAGGATGCAATAAATGTTTCATTTGATGTTTGCGCTAGCGAAATTGATCTTTGTTCGAAACTGGAAATGAATTTTAATGTGATGAAACGCACTCCTATACCTTCTTCTATCTATACCAAAAAAAGGATCGCCGGATGTGTTGATAAGAGCAAAACTCAAGGAAAGAATTGTCCGATTTAGGGCTGTGGGCTGTGGTATTGATAACAAAAAACAAATTTTGGGCGGGACGAAGATTGCCGGGTCAGCTAGTTAAATATAAACACAAATATCGACGTCACAATGCCAAAAGAAACTATGGCAGTGCATGCTATCACGCACACTACGCTCGCAAATTCTGCCATTTGCTCCACCTAATAACCCTTCTCATGGCGGTGACATCGTATTATATTCTGAAGTGAAAATTAAGTATTATATCGTGAAGATGGGTTGATATTTGTACAATTCAGACGCTGTCCAAATGTAAGTCTTTTGGACGCTGTCTAAACATGTTATTTTTCGTAAAGTTAGCTCTGATTTTTCGCTCCATATTTTCAGTACACCCATACCTTGCTTTACGGCCGTACGATACGTTCCTGGGCCGCTAAGAAAAAAGCCGTATAACGAATCAATTATTCCAATACAAATTCATGCAAGCTCTATCGGATCGGTTCCAAGCTTGTTCAACGAAAAGCCGTATAAAGAGCGGCCGTATAGCGAGGTATGGGTGTACTAAATGAGAGATGAAAAAGTATTCTCCTTGAACTTCAGAGCGGGAGATTTTCCCACATCTATTTCTCTCTGAAAAAGATTTTCGGTGAAACGGAAGAGTTGAAAATTCCACCATTGCACGACTTATCGAAAACTAGATTGATTGATTGAATAATCTTGAATGAGAATTGTGTCTGAAAATAATTCGATATTATTATGACGAATTTTGGTTGAAGTACTAGGAAACTTATAGTAAAAGGAAATAGTGAAGGTTCGATTAGAAGATCAATCAATGAATAGTTCTTCGAATGGACCCATGAACGTTCGCTCAGTAAGACAACGTCGGTCCCTAGGGGCCGAGTTATTTTCTACATAGAACGCAAGGTGAGGAACATTCAGGCTAGAATGTAGTAAGAGTAATCGTTATACAAGATCTGTTCGAAAAGTATCTTTGATTTTAGAATCTCGGCTGGTTACAATTATCTGTATCAAATTTTGTGTAAAAAACAAAATTAAATACTCCGAATGTTGACTATGGCATATGGTGAAGCTGTACTTATTGTACAACTTACTCTAGTTCAAGATAGTAAGCGGTTTTTATTATGAAAATTTAAAATGGTACATTTTTCATTATTAGAAAAAAAGTTGAAAAATCGAACATTTTTTAGTGAGGATGGTCAGTGGTCACCCGTGGGGGGCAAAGTGGTCACTCGCACATATCACGCTAGAAGGCATAGATTTATACGTATTTTCTTGGTCAAATTTGTTTAAATCATTATTGAAATGGTAGGTACATGTATGAAATGAGATAGGTCTATTCACCTAGAGTTGTAATTGAAATTTTCTCATACGTACAAAATTTGTATAATAATTTGTATAATAATTCTATATTGAATAGCTAATATGGGTATCAAATGAAAGGGCTTGACTAGTAGAACACAGTTATTTATGAAAAATGCAAATCTAAGATGGCGGCAACTACAAAATGGCGGATTACATATTTTCTCAGAAACCCTTTCAATGAAAGGGCTTGACTAGTAGAAAACAGTGAAAATAAAAAATTCAAATCCAGAATGGCTATCACCACAAAATGGCGCCATATATATTTTTTCACAACCCCATCAATATAGGTATCAGATGAAAGGGCATGACTAGTAGAATACAGTACAGTTATTTATGAAAAATGTCCAAAAATGTATCAAAAGAAAGTTCTCGACTAGAGGAACAAAACAGATAATGAAAAATCCGATTTCAAGATGGCCGCAGTCTCCAAACAACTAATTAGGGTAACACGGGGTGATTTGGTCATATGGGGTGATTTGGACCACCCCTTTATCTCAAAAATTACGGCTCAACTTGGATTTTCTATAATGTCATTTCCTTCTATTGTTGAACTGTATGTATCTAAAGTAAAAAGACTTTGGTAAAACTTCACAAGTAGAGGGAAACGGTAGCATGAATACATCAAGTACTTTGAGCGTCAAAAAATTTGAGTTTTCCGATCGTGGTTTTAAGGTTTTTCCCGCTGATTAAACAAACTTTTCGTGTATTGTGCAGTAAAGTTTCGTTCGCCTACAGAAGAGGAACAATTTGATGTAGCGAAACTGTAAGTTTGATAACATTAAATGAAATTAATTGCATTTTAATTTTTGCGTGTTGTGTGGGGTGACATGGACACGTTTCTGTGGGGTGAATTGGTCCTACAGGTTTGAGACTTTTCTTTGGTCTAATTGATTCCAGATGCCGCTGAATTACAAGAAGATGATGGACAGACAACGTTGGAAGAAGGAGGAAACCTGCGTTGCTTGAAAGAGCAACGCAGGCTATCGAGAACAGATTTTCTTTGACCAAGCATCAAAAGTGTTTGAAAATGCTCGACCAACAGTGAAATGATTCATGCAGAATTCGAGATGGTGTGAATCCAATTTTTCTGGTCTGGAATCTGGCCGAGACACCTGGTATCAATCCCAAAACACTGTTACTGATTGTAACATTATGCCAAAATACTTTACATAAACATAAGTATGTGTTTTTCGATGAAACACACACTGGACCAAATCACCCCACAGATGGTCCAAATCACCCCGCATCAAATTTTAATGTCCAAAAATCATCTCTTTTATTTTATGATATATTTGGTAGATTGAAGCTTTATATAATGATTAAAAATTATTTATTGAGAGAAAACAAGTGTAGCTCAGTATACAATGTGACATTTTTTATTTAGATCGTATTGGTTTGGAAATATTAGGTGATTTGCTTAGGTGGTCCAAATTCCCCCCTTTTCCCCTACTTATTGAATGGTTTCATTCAGCTTGACCTGTTTCTATGTATATTTGAATGTTTATTGGGTTGTCCCACATTGATAGAAAATTGACCCCGTTCCTGTTGAATGATTGATAGGAAATTTGGAACATACATTTAACTCTACTGTCATTATAAAACTGCGTATTCCATGGCTGAATGGCTTGATTTGGAGAATACACTACACTATGAACAACATAAATTCGAAAAGGTCGCCACCAGAAAATGGTCGACTGTGTATTTTTTTGCAATTCTCTCAATTTTGGTATCAAATGAAATGTTTTGACTAATAGAATACAGTACAGGTCGTACTCGATTATATACAGACTCGATTACATGTGATTCGATTATATACAATTTTGGACTCGATTATAATCATTTTGAATTTTTTTTATATTTCAAATATGGTTTATTTCATGAAGAAATAAAACCTTTTAACGTTAAGGTGAAGTTTAAGTGGCTATTACATGTACAGTGGGGTAAAAATCGTGATTTTTGTTTGAATTTTTACCAGGAATTATTTATATTGATATTGCAGCCAAATTAAGAAAGATAGAAGTTGTGCGTCAAAGCACAAATTGAAGGAACTTCATTTTAATTGATAGAAACAATCTAGTTTAATATAAATTTTTAGGATAAAATTAATAACAACACATTAACAATTATTAATTTTTAAGTGTTTCACTTCTAAAATGTTATTAAAATTCACTTATTTAGTTGTTCCACTACTATATCCTGTACTAAATTTTCTCATCTTTCAAATGAAAGCATCAAAATCGTCTTCCGTAGCGTACTTTTTAATGTAGAGTCAGTTTGAAGCAACAGAGTCCGAAAGTAAAAAAAAGCTCTGTAACTCTATCATTGTTGAAATTCGAACATATGCGTAGGAGGATTCTTTTCATCAAATATGATCGTCTATAACCTCCTGAGAGAATCTGGATAATTTTTTTTTTCATTTGAAAAAGGTGTTTTCTGACTTTAAGGGGATGAATCAAAAATCAAATTCCTTTTTTATTTTCAAAAAAAAACAATATATACATACAAAAAAAAACAAATAAAGATAAAAAAATGTTTTGACTCGATTATCCAGAGGATTCGATTATCCGGAGTGAAAAAAAATCAATACTCCGGATAATCGAGTTCGACCTGTAAATACTACCAAACAAACAGGTGACCACTTCACCCCCACAGCCCCTATGTGATATCAATTGTTCTTAGAGTGCCGACCAGATGAACAACGGAGAGCGTGGCGGATGATTTTTACCAATGATTTTAGACTAGTCGTCGAGAAATTCATACCAAAATTATTCAATTTTGACCATAAGCAACATCGCATTAACATTACTAAGACGTTTTCAGACTTTGTCTACGACGACTCAAATTTGCTCCAGAGGTTCATAACTGATCACGAATCATATGCTTATGATTATGATGTGGAAGGCTGCACTTGAATAGACAAAAATGTGGAGGCGATCTGGCGTAGTGATAACATCCATACCTTCCACGTAGAGATCACGAGTTCAATTCTCACTCCCGACATTCTTCCAAAAATGGAAGTAAAAGTGACGAATCAGCCGAAATGTGTATACTATAATAAAGAAAAAAATAGACAAAAATCGAGGACGAGCTAAAGCATGTACGAGCAAAATACAGGTAAACTTCGATATAACGTACATTTCACTTTCAAAATTGTACGTTGTGTCGAATCTTACGTTATATCGAAGCATAATAAAGTACTCACAAACGTAGTCTATAATACATTATTGTGTTGCTGTTTTAGTAAAGTTAATGAATAACGAAGACGAAGACGAAGACAGAAGACGAAGCCAGCCTTTCTCATGATGTTTCCCTTCGTACTGTTGATGAAGCCGGATTTAGAATCCGGAATCACCAAACCAGCTGTATTTCGGTATTGATCGAAGGTACAAAACTTGTTTTAGCATCACAATACAGGTAATTCATTGTTCTATCAGAAAAACAAAAATTGAAAAAAATTTTCCTTTACACTTTGGAAATGTGTACGTTATATCGAGGTAAAATGTACGTTATATCGAGTGACGTTATATCGAGGGTACGTTATAACGAGGGTACGTTATATCGAAGTTTCCCTGTAGCTGTCAGACAATAATTAAAACTTTAAAATGGCCGAATTTGTTGGCATAAGTGAATGACATGAGTACCATATTAACACCACAAAAAAAAAACAAAAATCGGAAATCGTAACCCTCGGAACTTCAAAATTCGCAATAACAGATCTCGTATAACTAAACAATGGTTATTAGAGTTATATAAATAATGACTTAGAAAAGCATTTGACATTCCGTAGACGGTTGGATCGAATGCTATGAGTAAAAAAAACAAAGAAATCTTTCCTGGGGAAATTCCAAGTGATTAAAAACAACAGCGGGATCTCCGTTATTGGATCAACCAATAAAGTGGATTACGGCGAGCTTAAGGACTTCGTACGCTGGAACCACGTCGCAACTATAAACAATCCATTTAGTGCTACAATTTTCACATTCACTGCAATGGCCATCCTCGCGTTGATAAGAAACCGACAGAGTCCCCTGTCTCAGGCGAATAAATCCACTCACCATAGCGAGCTTTTATGGTTCCGATATCCTCTCCGCTCCCATATATGTTAGTGTAGATACATGCTATTTCGCACAACACACCATCCAGTGTTATGACCTTATTAGCTGAAATGACAAAATGTAATGTATATTAGAGAGGGCGCTATGCCAGCCAGTGCTCCTGCAACTAACTTACCGCATTCTGTTGTTTATATAACTCTCCAGCACCAGCAACGGCTCGTAAAAAAGCTTATCAAAGTCACATAATAAAATTCCGGCCGAATCCTTCATCGTCACGTACGACATTTCCCGCTTGAGTTACGGATAATCCATCAATTACCATCAGGTTCCTTCTCGCAATTTACGCTGACCGATTAGGGCGTGCGTAACACGGGTTCTCCCCCTTGAAAACCCAACCTAATAACCAATTGACCGGACGGTACTTTCTATTTGGATAGCTAATATATGGGTGTACTTGGTGTTCCTCGCACGTGTTAATGTTTTTCTGCCAACGTACGAATTTCGCCAGGCGGGAGTTTGTTTTACAAGCTTGTGACCGGTGATGATTGCATCGTTCTGTACGATGTGCCGATACGTCATAATCTGGAGTCATATACAGGGTGGGCCATTTAAAGTGGAAGGATTTGTTTTTGCAATAGCAAAGTAAAGAAGTGGAATTTAATTTTTTTTTTTAAATTCATTTATTTTGGTCCAAGGAGATTTGTTCTAACTACTTTTTGATTATGATATCTCGTAAATGACCGCCTCTGGCCTTGACCGCAAAATGTGCCCTTTTTTCGGCATTTTCCATCACTTTGCCCAATGTTTCGGCCGATATGGCAGCAATTTCTTGTCGGATATTGTCTTTCAGCGCAGCCAGGGTCCTTGGTTTACCAGTGTATACCTTGGATTTTAAATATCCCCATAAAAAAAAGTCAGGAGGCGTCAAATCAGGTGATCTCGGTGGCCAGTCATAATCGCCGTTTTTCGATATTAATCTTCCGGGGAACATTTCGCGCAATAATTTGGTCGTGGCAGCCGCTGTATGGCATGTAGCGCCGTCCTGTTGGAACCAGTAATTGTCCAATTCATTTTCACGAACAAATGGCAATAAAAAATCGGTTATCATTGTCCGATAACGCTCCCCATTTACGGTTACCGTTGCTCCATTTTCGTTTCGTCGTTTTTTCGTCGAAACGTCTTGGTCGTTGTCTGGACAGATGACTGGCATTACCAACACTACCAGACGATATAAATTTGGCATATAATCGAGGTATGGTGTTGTCTCCAGGCGATGTTTTAACTTTATTTTTATTTTTCCACGCACGTTTAGTTAACACAATTGAGAAGTTATTTTGAATGTACAGCTGAACAATTTCAGCGCGTTGTTTAGGTGTGTATCGTTCCATGGGTAAAATTGTACTGAAATGACGCTTCCAACGCGGTATGACATTTGTTAATCTGACATCTCTGTCAAAAGTTATGGGGTTGCCAGATGCTTCCACTTTAAATGGCCCACCCTGTAGTTGCTAACGATTGAACCCTTCCCGACTCGCAAAATATCGGAACGCGAATGAATTTTGGTATATGAAGCTAGTCGAGATTAATGCGGGAATAGATTAACATGAAGTAGTAGGAATTAAAAAATTCAAGAAATACTCATTTTTGTGTATCTTTATTACTCATGCTCTGAATTCCTTGAAAAATTTGCCGAGGTTTCTCATATAGTTCAAACATTTTGTATGTTGAATAACTGATGATTCAACCTCGTCAATGCAGTCCTAGAATTTTTTACACCATATGCAATCGCAAAATATTGAAATGAGATAAAATCCGATTTTTTTTTCAAATTCGTTTTTAATATTATAACAGATTCATTATATGCGCCGAGACGAAAATCCTGGAAGCATTGTAAAAGTAAAAAATGTTAATTCTTGGCGCTTGAACCGACGCCATATCCGCGTGCATTCCATTGGATTGAGTACAGATGATTTGACCATCGTTCGTGACTTCAAATCGTAATATTAGGTTAGATTATACACGGAGATTAACGGGATGTTTGCATTAAGTTAAGTGGCGTAGATACTATGGCTCTTTTCAGCCTGGAAAGCAGCCTAAAAAAGACCAAAACAAAGCTTCGGCAACCGTCGACATAAGAACAGTAATTGCTCATTATACAGAATCATGTATCACTTTTAAATGTAATCATCATTAACGCTAATAAAGTTCTATCATCGTTGTTTTTTTTCCAATTCATCACTTGAGATTTTTTTTCAATTTTTACTGAATCCTGTACTTGATAGCTTCCCACACCTCATCGTCTTAGAAGTACTGATTATCCGTAAGGTCTCTCGCGAGTAGAAGAAAAAATAAAAATCGTTGCAATCTAGATCAGCCGAAAGTGGATAATGTTGAGCTGGATCAAATTTCAGATTTTTCATGGTGTTATAAGTTTCTCGTTTTATCTCGCAGTGACATATCACTAGTACACGTGTCCTCATACTTCGGCACCTAAAAACACATTAGATGAATGCAGCGAGTACAAAGTACACATGGGTAACAAGGGAGAAAGTTTCTTCCACATGTCACCTGGTGATTTTTGAAACTCTTCATTCACTCTTTGCAAGCAAGAGTACATCACATTTCGACCAACCTTCGAAAATCTTAGAACTGAACACGTTAGAAATAATAATAAATGATGAAATATTTTAATTTCTTGATAGATCTTGATAGATCGCACGGATGTTTGTATCAATTGATTGTCCATCAGAATATGGAATTTTATTTTATTTTATTTTATTTTTCAGATCTCACTATATCACTTAAACCGGAGAATCGTGCGCCACCCGACGAAGGCTCTGCTATCTATCCAACACACACAATGATGCAATATTGTTCGGTTGAGATTCCGCATCGATTTTCATGCCGTCTGGTGGAGAGTACTTTTGTGTTTGTCGCATCACATGCGCACAATATATGACGTACCGCGTCGGTTTTCAAACGGTTAGGGGGAGAGTGTTTGTGTCTGGTTGAATCAGACGCAAGTATCTATTGCGAGTGTTGCTAGTAGTGGTAGAGGCAAAAATATAGAGCCACCTATGACTGCAGTGTGCCAAAATATAATCAATGATATTGTGTGAGATAACAAAGTTTTGACGGATATTAGTATTTTTTTAGACCATGTTTGTTTTTTTTTTTGACGTAGAACTACGTCGTTCATTAAGGGTGCCAAATCAGAAAGCAGGTCACGTTTTTAAGAAATAAAGTTAACGTTAATAACTATTTTTGCCGTGAACGGATTCTGGCGATTTAGATACCAAACGAATCGGAAATTCCCTAAGATTTGTTTGATATGCTATACATTACAATCCCATAGTCTGTATATGGTTTCAATTGATGAAAATTGGAAGCATTCCCATTTCCTCATACATTTGTTCTGTCCATCGGTATGCTTTCCCGAACAGAGCTGTCAATAACGAGAACCTTATCGACGAGCAAAGGAGGGGAAATCGTAAGATGTAAAGTCTCCGTGAACAAAGGAAAAGACGAAGAATGAAGGGAAATATTTGGCTAGAGCAGGGGTTTTCAGATTTTTTATGGCAGAGCACTTTTTATAGTAAAAACATTTGACGGAGTACCTGCATTTTTACATCAATAAAACAAACCCTATTTGTTCTGACATTACCCAACTGGAAACTACTCTATTTTGGATACGAGTCCCAGTTACACGACATCTGACTCGAAGTAAACAAAATAAATTACTATATGTCCAGTGAAATTAAATTAAAAACATGTTTTTCAAGGTCGGTTTTCAAGTGGGAGCACTTGCTATAACTTCGCGGAGCACAAATTTCCCGCGGAGCACCATTTGAAAACCTCTGGTCTAGAGTATAAACAGTGGATCTCGCTGAGGCAAACTTCATTCTTCGTGAGGACATCGACTGGACAACATGTTGCTGGGCGAGCTGGACGACGAGGGATCGAATGGTTTTCTCAAGGCAATGGGGGTGGAGAAGTAATATGAGGAAAGAGTATAGTTTTCCAATGGCCTTTTTGAAGGCTAGAGACGAATGAACTGAAGAAGTTTAAAGTCCCATTAATTCAATAAGGGAAGAGAGACAAACTTTCTGTATTCAAAACAATGAATATCGCTTGTTCTTTCTTGTTTTGCGCCATCACATGTCATCGTTTCGGATTGAGCTGTGGACGCGACCAAATTGCTCACTCGCTGATGTCTCTGGTATTGCAATCATTGCATCAAACTGACGCCATTGCATTAATGTTTTGAGCTACACAATTGTGTGGAGAATCATCAAGCTAGGCTATCGTCAGCTCACCAAGGGAATAAATGTTCTGGAATTTTGTCAGTGATTTGGTTTCGCATGATGGTAGGGAAACTCTCTCCACAAAGGATGATAGCTAAGCTAATCTAGACTGGCAATATAAACAGAAAGGGCTTCTGTTGAGAAGAGGGCAAAACAGAGATAAGTGTGTGTATATTTAGTTGCTTCAAGCCAGCAATATATGGATATTTGTGTGCGTACGTGCGTGCTTAATAACCCGTACGTAAAAATAGTGCGTCTTCGCTAAGCTGAAACCTCATTTGTATCTGCTTCCGTGTGCATTGGCCCTGTAACGATGCAACAATCGCTTAATTTTTTTTATGCTATGATTGACGATTGTTTGGTGTTGCAAATTATGCAGCCATAATGATAAAAATAAACAAGGAGGGGAAACTTATAGAGATGGTAGCCATTTATCTCCCAATCTTCTCTTGGGTATTTCCATGCAAACGCAAGTTTCATCTACATTAAAGTTTCTTTGCCGGTCGGAAATCCGTGTGCTCTGTGATGGATGCTAGTAAGTTGAAAAATTTATTGACGGATGGCTAGTTGAAAGCCCGAGCTCTGGAAGCGGAAGTAGCTTCCAGCTTCCGGAAAGATAGTGTCGGATTGCGCTTTAAAAATTTACTGTCCCGACAATCATTCCTTCTTGTTGAATGAATGAGATATGTTGTCAGCATTGAACAATACGAGTAAAAAGGTGGAGTTTTATTGGTGTACTCAATATCACGACGAAGGCGCTTTTACCCCGTCGAAATTGGTCCGTCTTCCCCCCAGAGCACCTTCTGTATTAATTTGTACTTTTCATTCATTTTATATTACATTTTACATGCCTTTGACGCAGGAAGAACCGGAACAATCTACTGGAGGACTGGGAAACTGAAAACTAACGGAATATACAGTTTTTGCTGAAAAAAACCTTATATTGGTTGTCTTGAAAATTAAATCACTAGCAATTGCAATGGACGAAAACTTTTTTTCTTTACAGTTTTGACATTTCGTGCGCTCAGATGTTGCAAGGTGTTTCAAAAAGACAAAAATATGCTATTAATGCTTCTTGCGTAGCATATTTATCAAAATATTGAGCATTTTTTATAAAACTAGAAGCGGTCCGTCTTACCCCGCCGGGCGGTCTTACCCCGTCTTCCTCTACCTACTGAACATTATATCATAGATAACGACTTTCTTCTATCATTATTATAGTCCCCATCGATGACAGTTGCAACCAGCAACCTCAAGGAGTTTCAAACAATAGGCAAAAATACATTTCAATCAATTAACAGAGATTCGTACTGCAACCTCCAACAGGTGCGCTGTACGAAAATCGGATATTTTTTACATCAATCCCTGTGGATATAATTGCAATGCACTTTTTGGTTATATCCTCAAATGATTCCTGTTGCAATCGAGTGTCAGCCCTCATTAAACTTCCGATTCCGTATTTTGATTTATGACTTCCAATTGGGAAAGTTTAACCCTTCAGCTTTTTGGTGTGCGTCTCTAATTCAGCCAGCGCAATAAATTGCAACGAAACAGATGTGCGGAAAAATTTCATAATTGAATGGTATAATTTCAAAGGGGGAAAAGATCTCGCTGGAAAGTTTCTCGCGATGAACAAAAAGTATCGAGTTTGATGCAACCAGCGTCGAACAAACTTCACGATTTATGGCCGGTATGTTGCTTCGGATAGTACAAACGCAGAGAGCAATTTTTGCTGTAATTAAATCGAAGTGGATTATTGTATTAGTATTTATAGTGAATCACGGGCCGTGAAAATAAGAGATATTCTGATAACAAATTAAATTTTCCGGAACTAAACGCAAAGAACTCGAAGACTTGCAAGGTAAAATTTGTCTACCATTTAACGATCTCGTACTGAAAAAGTGGGCGCTTATATCGAAATCCCATTTGCTATTCTCGTGCTCAGTCATAAACCTATACAAAGCTACCAAAGGCGTAAATTTTATATTTCAAGTCTTCGGGGCGTCTTCCGACGTATAGCCGAAGTCGAAAATTAAACCTGGCCGCCCCAGTTTAATCGACATCTGGTAAATAATTAATTATTTTTCCTTTTCCACGTAGCATCCTTCTGCCCACCGAGATGCAAGATACATTTTACAACACCAGGTAATTCGGGAAGAGTCCACAGCACCAATTCTAGTGGCGATCTCGCATTGGCTCAGTTAAACCCGGTAAGCCATCACGAAAACCGAGGTACTTTTGACAAAGCAGCTATAAAATTTGCCAACATAAAACATACTTAATGCAAGTTTAACTAGATTCTAAAATTATATTGAATTGTGTTCTATCTTCTACCCACTGCATTTTTTTCGGGAATCCCTTTCTTCCCAGTGTCCAGTATTATTTTTTCATTGCTTTTCCTCCGAACTCCATTCATGGGAGGACTCCCGGGACGACATCAAGCGTCGGGCTGTCGATCCTTTAAGCATCTGCCAATGCACTGCACACAACATTGCGCTATCATACACATACCCACACACTCACTCGCACGTACCCTCTCCGCTTCTATCAGCTGGATTTATGTTGGGGGATATAAACATAAACTAGCGAAAATTTATGGCTCTGGCTCAATGACTTTGTGCATTTTTCAGGCCATCATGGTCCGGCTCATCCCTGCATTTCCGTCTTTGCCACCCCCAGAAATGTTTCTCCCACTACTCGATGAAAATGCTTCGGATGCGGATGCAACACAAGATTTCCCCGTTGCTTAGCTTGCACCAAAATCGGTACAAAGCAGACACTGTGTACACACAGCGGTCGAAAAATATAATAAAAGATGAACATATTGGCGGGATAGCCTTATCTCTTATGCATGGGTTGGTATTCAGAATAAGACCACCAACAAACTTGCGTGGAGCGAGAGAGAGAAAATTCTCGATCGGAGAATGCGCTTTTCGGTATTATTGGGAAAGCTTTGTCAGATTTTATCTTCCCAAAAGGTAGACAACGATAGATCGTATTACAAGAAGGTAAATGTTACGCTTAGGCTAGATATTCATCAAAGTGAAGTGTTTCAATATTATTCTCGAAACTAGCAAAATAAGACATATGTAGGGTACCTCGCTAATTGTTGAACACTTTCCAAATGTTGAGCAGTCTGAGGAATTCTAGCTAGAAATCCACTTCAATTGTTGTTCTTCAAACACTATCTTCAAAAACATCTGCGTTTGAAAGTAACACATGTAATGTTGCCCAATTGATAACATTTACATAACCCTTACCTTTGAAAAATGCGATTAAAAATATTGTGTAATCAATGACCATTTGGCACTGCAATTTTCAAAAAATTTAAATAAAAAAAGTGCTTCCTAAAAATAAGCTTTATAATAACAAACAACTGGGGATTTTTCACTGCCACTATTTTTTCACAACGGCTGATAGAATGTTTTAACAGTTCTTCAATCATCCGGGGTCCTGTTACACCTAAATATCACATGAATAATACATTTTTAGATTCTGACAAGTGTAAATAAAACTGCAGTTGAAATTTAATTATGTTGGTGTTTTCTAGTGTGCAAATCAACAAAAGACCAAATATACCGAAGACAACAATCCAATGTAACTGAAACGTTCACTTTTGCAAACAATTTAATATATGTGACCATACACAATTTTATCCTTTTATAATTTTGAATATGCGATTATACTCATTTTTTCTCTTATTTTTCTTCTTCTTGGCACTACCGTTCCAAGAGAAACTCCACCGTCTCAACGTAGGTATTACTTGCGTCATTTTTATTAGCACTTAGTTGAGATATCTATGCCATGAATGAATTCTGAGTGGCAAGCTCGAGAATACGCATGATTACACAGTGCAAGTCGGAGGAAATTTCTTTGACGAAATATTCCGCCGACCAGAATGGGGATCGAGCCCGAGCCTCCAGCATCTTAGGTGTGACACTAACCACTAGGCTACGGGAGCACTCTTCTTACATATTACTTGGAAATTCTTGCAGTAATTGAAAAACTTCGAAGAAAATAATAGAACAAAATGAAATTCAATTTACCCATATATGTATGGCGCCCCTGCTTTCGTCATTGGGTTTATTTACATTACCGGTTTGTCTCACGCAAGACGATTATATGATACTCGCTGACCCGGCAAACTTCGTCCCGCCCAAAATTTGCTTTTTGTTATCAATACCTTCAAACATTCACGTTTTCTTACTAAGCGCAAGTTCATGAGTCCAATCGCAGAACTGTTCATTGATTGATCTTCTAATCGACCCCGTTGAATTTACCCTTTACTATAAAATTCCTAGTACTTCTACCAAAACTCATCATTATAATATCAGATTATTTTCAGACACAATTTTCGTTCAAGATTTTTCAACCACTTGCAAATAACATGTTTCTCCGTTATATGGAATAAATGTTTGATACAGGAAATATGATACAATAAAGACAGACCGCTCCCCACATATCCCCTTAGAGAGGTGGGAGGAGTGTCTATTCACCATAGAAACGTTTCCTGCCTTCTAAAATCTTCACATGCCAAATTTGGCTCCATTTGCTGGATTAATTTTCGAGTTATGCAGAAATGTGTTTTTCATTTGTATGACAGCCCACCCTAAGAGAGGGGGAGGAGTGTCTAACTACCATAGAAACATTTATTGCATCCTTAAAGCTCCACATGCCAAATTTGGTTCCATTTGCTTGATCAGTTCTTGAATTATGCGGAAATGTATGCGTCATTTGCATGACAGCCCCCCTCCCCCACTCAGAGAGACGGGAGGAGTGTCTATTCACCATAGAAACGTTTTGTGGCCTCTAAAACCTTCGCATGCCAAATTTGGCATTTACTTAATTAGTTTTCGAGTTATGTAAAAATTTGTCTTACATTTGTATGACAGCTCGCCCTTACAGAGGGGGTGGAATGTCTAACCACCGTGAAAACATTTATTGCGCCCTAAAACCTCCATATACCCTATCTGGTTTCGTTTGCTTGATTAGTTCTCGAGTAATGCAGAAATTTGTGTTTCTTTGGTATGAGGTAAGAAAGGTAAGAAATTAACCATTCAACATCTTGTGAGGATCGTTCAACATTTGGTTGAATGGATGGATATGTGTTCAACATTTGGTTGCCAGAACACCATTGGAAAAATATGTTGTTTTTTGAACAATGCAAATGGTCTAATATAATAAATATAACAAGAAATGACGCTTGATGGTTGCTATGAAGTGATGCTGGGGAGGTTCAATAAGTTCATGTGTTATCACGAAGAAATCAATAATATATGAACATACCTAGCTTAAGCGTTCAACATTTTACGAGTTACCCTAATTCAACGAAATTGAGAAGCGCGAAAAAAGTCACAGGAGGGTTGTGTCCGAGACACGACCGCATAGTTGACGTAGGATTCCGTTAGGCTATCTGCTAATTTTTAATATGTTTCAATAATTACATAGTTAAACTCTTTGATAATGATTTGGTGGCCCTGGAAAGGGCCGTTTTGTTTGATTGTTGGGTATTGTTTGTTCATTCCACCAGTGTTTACCGAGTAATGATGATACAAGGATGGTAAACAGTCGTTGACTGGTGCGTATCAGATAAAAGATACCGAAGTAGAACGAGATTTGATGAAAAACGCCCTCTGTGATCCTAGACGAGATGCCTCCTGTGTTATGTATGGATGAAATAAAGAAAAATACTCACCAATGTAATATAAGATAATTACCTTCGCCGAACACAATTATTAATTTTTCTCATCAGTTCAAACATGTTACTAATATAGAGAAAACATATTTGAAATGTAAAAGGTAATTTTCTTTTATAATTTTTACTCTCTGAGTGTTTATTCAACCCAATGCGTTACTTAAAATGTTACAAATCCATATTTTATTTGCTAGAATAAATCGTATCACCCACCTTACTTGCAATATAAAATGCCTCCAACTTGCATATATTTGCAATGCCGATTTCCCCCGGGCATCTTAGTTTTGATGACTCTGTTAGGGAACACATTTCGGCAGGAACGAAAGTTCCCCCTACTTTAATGTATTAATAGTGCCGATTTCCCCCAGGCAGCTTGGTTTTGATGTCTTTGTTAGGGAACACATTTCGGTGGGAACAAAATATGCCCCTACTTTTATGTATTTGCAATGCCGATTTCCCCCAGGCAGCCCGGCTTTGATGTCTCTGTTAGGGACCCGCCGCATGTGTCGTCAATTTCGACCAATCAATAGTTAGTTCAATGACATATATTATTTTCTTCAGTATAAAAAATTGTTATGGAGTCCCGAAATCGATTGACGCAAAAATTTCATCAATCCATCAAGGAATGACTGAGTAATAAGTGTTTGAAATTGGACAATTTTCACGATGTGCTCGATTTTCGATATTCAATTTGTACCCCAATATGTTCCCGAAAGACGTAATCCTACGTCAAAAAAACGTAATCCTTTATTGTTTTTCGCAAGTCGTAAATCGTAAATCGGTAATTGTTAAATGTAATTCATAAACCGTAATCATAGTTGTAACCGCAACAATTAACCCTTTCACCTACAACATCGAGTTGCACTTTATGTGATATGATTGTGCCAAAACCTAGGACATCGTATTTCACTCGTGGTGCACTTGTATATGGTCGGTATTAAGTCAGAGGGGACCAAGTCGCAAAACTGAAATTATAGAGTTATGGATTGCATTAGGTTAAGCATTTCGTAAGCCACATACCACACCAACCAGATTTGGAAAATCACGCGTGCAGCTGGAATAACGTATCGATATTGTTTCGAATGCTCAATGATTGCAAATGATTCTTAAGAAAAAACTATCAAAATTAAAATTGGTCATATGATAAACAAAAAATGAGATTTTGGGTAGCTGCCACCTTATTTACAATGTTGTCAGTTGCTCGGTCTCGAGTAAACGAAAAACAATCCGAAGAATTACGAACGTAACCCTACCACGAAATTTGACATTTGATTTGCATGTCTTCATTTTGAAGACATTTGACTTACTGTGAAGACATTTTATTTATGAAGACATTTTGGAGACAATATGAAATATGTGAAGACATTTCAACATGATAGCGTACGTGTGTTTTTGAGAGATAGTATTTCCATGAAATTCTAACTATTTGCCGAAAATATTATCAAAAAAATAGGGTTTTGTCTCAGTGTATTTCGCTCGTTTTCTTTATCATTGTCACTTGTTTACTTTTGTTCTTAGTAATCAACGGAGACTTTTGTCATGGGGTCATTCACTTGCTTTTCCAAACTTTTTCAAGCAGAGAATCATATACATATAGAATAAAATTAAACAACAAAACGACTTTTACTTCAAATTCTGGAGAACTTCCAGAGATCTGAAAACATATTGTCTCTAGTAAATAATAGCTCAATTGCGCTCGAGAATTCGAATGATTGTGATATTGTATTTTTTATTATTTTGGGCCTATGCTATACAATTGTTTAGCCTTTTTTTCGTTTATGGTTTTTTTTGGTTTTCGTATATATCGTTTCAATAATAAGTTTATGGATATGTTTTGAGTTACAACCATAACTTTAAAGCTGAAATAAACAAATTGAGTTATCACAGTTTCGTTTTTGTGGAAGAACTGGGGCTATTTTCACTCAATCAATAGTTTATCAAGCCAATTATCATTTCTAAACTCATTGTTCACATTTATTGAAATAAACTTAAAAACCTTAAGGAACGTTTAATTAAAAACGCTATATAACAATACCGATTAGAATAAACATTGAACAAGCTATTAAACTTTGTTCAAAAGTAAGTTATAAATTTTAGTTTCCTCTAATGTGATTGTGAAGACATTTGAAGACATTTTACCGTACCATGTGAAGACATTTGAAAAAATCACCAGGGTCTTTGTAGCCTAATTGGTTGCGTGTTCGCTACTAAGCGAACAATGATGAGCTTATAACTCAAGGCCCTCGACTGACCATCTTTGTGTGTTATTCTAGCTACTACGTCCATGCATCAATCATCATGTAATGGTGATCCCAGCCTCTCACTCCACATACGATCGATCTGCTGCATCGGTAATTGGTGCTATTTTTAAACACAACAATGGAAGCCTCAAATCAACAGTCCCGCTGTGTCCAACTGTGAACATTCGAACAATAGGAATATTCTTACGCCGAAAAATGCGACATGTTTTGTGTATCGATAGAATAGGAATGAATACTCTTACGCCTAAATGGCTAATGTGTAATAGATAAAAATATGTATCGATGAGATAAGAATACTTTGACGCCTATATGGCTACTGTGTAATATATAACATGAGAAAAATGTACACGATAAATTCGGCTCTGTTACAGCTGAATTGCTAGATGAGCCTAGTAATAAAAATAAACAGATGGAATATAAAAAATGGGGCTACTCGCAAACGAGCTACTTCAAAGTTTTTTTTTGTTTTGATGTAGGACTAAGTCTCTCATTTTTGTACCGGGTGTAAGTTCAAAATTTCGAAAACGAGAACGTGACGCTTGGAGTACAAGGTTTTGAACCTAAATATCACTTTGTCGGCTCAACGGAGTGGTATGATAATTACTTCATTCGAAAGACGAAATGTCCAAGAGTTATATGATTGTTAATTATTGACCCGAAAACTTGTTTCACTAGTTTAAAAATAGCTTTTAAAACACGCTATTGAAATCACACAAATCTGTTTATAAACTAGCGCCCGCTCGGAAATACATTTAGTTTTGATTGGAAAGCGACACAATTAAATTCCTTTTCTGCAGCCGGAGTGAACGGAGCCTTTAGCGAAAACGAAGTGTGGATGACGAATCACTGAGAATGGAATGCACTCAATGCTCTCTGAATATCATTTGATTTTCCTTTACCGTTCTCTTCTCCGTTGTCAAACACAAATTAAATACAGTCTTTCGAGAATATTCGGCCGACAGTTGGCTAATATGCGCACTCCAACTCCAACCCGACTGTTTGGTTGGCTCAGTGTGCGCACTAGCAACCAAACCCGACCAAACTATCGACTGGAAAAAAGTTTGCAGCCTCCTTATTGTGCCGCTCTCTCTTCCAGTGTGTATTAGAAGCGTTTCCATGGTTCTACGATGGAAATTCACAGGATCTGGAGAACAAATTCCGTACCCTAAAAGTAAAATTGCTCCGGAAGGAAATCACAGTTTCAGAGAACGAAAAGAACGGCGTGGATGTAGGATTGGAGGACAAAAATTGGATACCTAAAAAGAATTGACGGTTCGCTCGCATTTTCTGCGCTTCGATGCCTCATTTCAAACATTCAAAATATACCACACTCTTCGGCAATTGTCGAGCGATTTTTGCGTGAATATAATCGAAACAGGAATAAGCTTCGAAATCGGCTCAGCAATGGAACAATAAACGCAATTTTTAGATCAAACGATTTGAGTGAGGCGGCACCTCTAAAATTTTATTAAATGATAGGATGCAATCTAAATTTAGAAAGACTATGTATATACAGGGTTTTCCAACGTTAAATTCCGAAAGTAAATTTAAATAAAACACACTTAGAATTCGAATTTCGATGGAACTTTTATTTCAAATTAAAGTTTGGTTTATGCCATTATGTGTGAAATACAACATCATTCAAATGTCCACCTAGGGCTTCCTCGCACACCTTGATTCAGAACAGATAATTTTCGATGGCTTTTCGGCACATATGGGGCGGTATCTCAGTCATAACTTCACGAATGATGTCTTTCAAATGTTCAAGAGTTTGCGGAGAGTTGGCATAGACACGGTCTTTCGCATAACCCCACAAAAAGTCTAGCGGGTTCAAATCGCATGATCTGGACGGCCGATTGGCATCACCAAAACGCGAAATTATACGTCCCTCAAATTTCGTTCGCTATATGGCCATGTTCGGTCGTGTTGTGTGACCCGTGGCGCCGTCCTGCTGAAACCACATGTCATCCGTATCCATATCTTCAATTTGTGGCAAAAAAATCGGTTAACATGCGGCCATAGCGCTCACCATTCACAGTTACCGTCTCGCCGTCCTCATTTTCAAAGAAATACGGCCCGATGACTCCACCAGACCATAATGCGCAAAACAGTGACTTTTGGCGGATGCAATGGCCTCTCAACAATCACGTGTGGATTTTCTGAGCTCCATATACGGAAATTTTGGGTGTTCACATGGCCACCGAGCTCGAAATGTGCCTCAGCGCTGAAGAAAATTTGATGCGAAAATTCAGCATTTTGCTGCTGTTGTTCGTTCGCCCAATCGACGTATGCCCGACGCATTCCATGGTCACCACGCTCTAATCTTGGTACCAGTTGGACTTTATATGGATGTAGGTGCAAGTCCAAATGCAAAATTCGCCACAATTATGTGTTTGACAAGCCCAATTGCTGAGCACGCCGTGGAATCGAAACATTCGGGTCATCCTTCACACTGGCAGCAACAGCAGCAATATTTTCGGCCGAACGCACATTACGATGATGCACAGGTTTCACAATATCCGCTACGGATCCAGTTTGTTCGAATTTACGCACTACATTAGCGATTGTGTGCTTTGTAGACCGTCATGACGACCAAAATCCGTCCGTAATGCTCGAAAAACATTTGCCGGTTTTTCATCATTTTTATAGTATAATTTAACAAAATTAACACGTTGTGCGATGCTAAAACGATCCATATTGTAAAATTGCAGACATTCAACTAACGATATGACGCTTTGGTTGACAGCTATGTCAAACGGTTGTCAGCGCAGGGCTGTATACTTTCGGAAGCCCGAAATGGAAAACCCTGTACATCATCAAACACACGAGTGATGTGAGGCTCGCAAATGTTAATGTACATTCACAATAAATGTGGTATTTGTGGTAAGTAAATATAGATATAAAGTATAAAGTTAGTAAGTAAATATAATATTTTTTAGTAAACACCAGAATATTTTTTCATTCCAATAAAACAGATTTTTCTCGACAGTGAATATTTTTGGTACAGATTTTTAAAGGAAAAGTACAGATGAAAAAGAATTTAACCCCTTCTGGTACAGATGAAAATATGGCAACACTGGTTGTGGCACCTTCCATTTGACACTACTAAAAATTCGATAGTGTAAAATTCGAGATGCAAGAGGAGGTCGGTTCAGGGCCACCGGTCGGATTAGGTCTACCTTCTTCTATTTAGATTTTTATGACAAATAACACGCCTAGAAAGTACAGTAAAACCTGTTTTTGTGCGAATTTTCTTTGTGCGATTTTTTTTTGTGCGGTTTTCTGTTCTTGTGTGGTTTTTGTTTGTGCGATTTTTTTTGTTCGGTATATGAAAAGAAGCATATTTGACGAAGTTATCGTCCATTTAGTTTTTTCGATGGTTCATATGCATTTCAGTGTGAAAAAAGCATATTTGCGTCTCAATTTTCCACTTCTGAAATCATTCCCCTTCTCTCATCAAATGCTCTAAGTTTTTCTAAGTGTTTGCATGACATAATTTCAAACAGCAACACGTTTCGACATGCAAATAAAAGCACAAAACAGCCACGCGCAACCGAAAAAGCAAACTGTCCCGTCGCAAAGCAGGAAAACAAGAGGAAATTTAACGGTGAACGGCGTGGATTTGAGTTATTTTCTTGGGGAAAACTTTTTTTATGCTTTCCCTATCTACCGCACAAAAAAAGTTTTTTTTTTTGCAAAATGTGTACCGAACACGATTTTTTAAAGCTGCTGGTGAAGTGTTGCACGATTTTTTTTATGTGGTCTCTATCCCCCGTCTCAGAATTCTTACGTTCTTATGTCTTACGGAACAAAATCCACAGAATCAACCTCATACCACTCCTGGTCGGTTTTGGAGTATGATGCCAAATCGGGCCAAAACAACGGTTGTCCCAAAAACGGCAAAGACGTATTTGGAGACTCTCAGTTTTGTAGAGGGCACGAATGGTTCACTCCGCTTGCCACAAGTTCAAATGTTCTGTCAAGGTACTCCGAAGCGAAGCGAAAAAATCTTTTGCTGACAACGGGTTAGAATCTGCTTTGATGTAGGTCTCATCATCCATATTTCGTTAGCAGCTCCATGTAGAGTTTGTGGGCTCGTGGTTTGACAACACTCTACTGGTATTTTTAATCTAGAACGTTTCTTGTGCAACCCGAACACTACCCTACCTAAACATTCTGAAGTGAAACTGGGAAAATTTTTGTTAATTTCGGGGAAGTATTTAAAAAGTTACGCAAGTTTGAAAGTACCGCAATAATTATTGACTCACCCTTTTTCAATTGCAATATCTTCAAGCGTTTCTTCGAAAGGAATACTATCTTTTGAATGAATTGTAGCACATGAACTTTCGAGCGATAGTTACGCTAGATGGTATCGAGTTAGTACATGATACAGATAAAAGCTACAATTTCACAAATCACAAATTTCGAGTTAGCAGGCGATTGAACCGAACAATTAAACAGGACTTAAATAGTGGCCGAAACGCAAGCTCGAAAGTTTGTAGGTATTTCAATTGATGTACCAATGTTGCTCACTTAGGATCAACGAAACAGACGTGAAGATAAATTTTCAGGCAGTTCCCTCGGTGAAAGTATTACGTTGCCAACATGTTTCAATTAGTTTCTGCTGATAAACTCTATGAAGGACTTCAGATCAGGCACAATTACCTAGACTAATGATATCGTAACAACTGAATTTATTTGATCCGATAGAGAAATATTGGAAAATTTTTGAGCAGAAGCTAATAAAACTGTTGACATGGAGTCGTATGTCGAGATGAAGAGATGGTAGAATAAAATGGCCACTCGAGTCGACCAACAGAGTGTCCAAAATCTGAAGCGAACTGAACAGATCCTAGTTATGTCCGCTTTCTATTTTCCAATATCTCAGCACGCTCCACTAACAACAATCAACTCTTAGATCGCTCGCAGTGTTATGTAAACATATCTCTCTTGTAAAACTATCTTCTTGTCTTGGAATAGCTGGTCACCCATTACCGGGTCATATCCCCCCCGCTGACTAATTGCTGCCGTGAACAAATTACGACGGATCTAATTACAACGTGACGAAAGATAAATTCGACATAAATGTTTCTCGGGATTTTACTGAACAGACAATTTCCTCCGCAAAACCATTGAATCATTATCGTGAGCGAAAAGTTTTCCCAGTGGGTATTCGCAAAGCAATCAACAATTCACCCAGAACACAATAACAGTAAAAGTTAAATTTAATTTTGTTAGTTGAATGAGTGTGGAGCAAGCGATTCCCAGGGCGAGAGTTGGGCCGGGACTCGCGAGGACTCCGGTGACGATGCTCAGCTCAGCTGTTTGAATCATTGCGAAAAGTTTCCACCGCTCTTCTTGTTATCAATTTAATTAGAACAATTAACAAGAGTGTTTCTCTATGGCTGATTTCATTATGGCCTGCACAATTGCACAGAAATTCGGTGTTTATCGCTTAGCCCGTTTATTTTTTGTCGATTCCGCCGACATGCATTATCCGGATTAATTTCGCTTAAATGCTTCCAGCTATTCCGGCCTTGGCTCCCTCATCAGCAATTGAATTAGCTTTATAGTTCAACTCGAGTGTACATATAATTCATTTTATGAGTAATAAATCACAGAACGGGGTTCTGCTGAATTCTAATTATAAACTCCGAATAAAAATGTCGAACACGTCTCACCAAATCAACACACATAGAAGATGTACTCTCAGAACCCCCACAGGGTGTCTGTCTCCAGGCTCGTTATGGCTCCTGAAAGGCATCAAGGAACCTGCTTTGATTCGTTCATTAAGCGTCGAGTGTACAAAATGAAATATGAGTTTCTGCCCATATCTCTGGTTCGCCGCAGCAGAAAGGACCAAGTCGAGCCATGTTTCGTCTTAGAGAGCAAATTAGTCTATCCTTCGTGTTGTGTGCTTTTATCATCGGTTGCATTTTGTTGCAGTTGCAGTTATGCAGACAGTGTGCCGGCCGGAGTAGAGGTAGGGACTGGTGTGGGTGGACTGATGCACGTTGAGAAAGGCGTTGAATCTGTGCTCTCCTCAGCCGCATTGGCTGCAGTTGTTGCTTATGGGACACTCCTTAGACTTCTGATGAGAAATATGAAATTCATCACTTCGAGTAGCCGAGCTGAATGCAGATTAGGTCTGGTGTCAAAAACGTGATTGTTGCACTGCTGCTTTCTCGCCGGTGCGGATCCTCCCGAGGAGCACGTAGTGGTACTTTCCAGTGGACTTTTCCCGAGTTAGGAGAAAAATTACCGTAATGTGCATTAGTCTGGAAGATGGCGTAGATGAAACGGCTATGAAATTATTGCTCGAGCAGATCGGTTTGAATACGAGCGGAAAATTTAAAGAAATGCTTATGATAAAAGATGCATAATGGGCGAGGTCAAAACGTGGGGACGATTTTAATGAAACTACGGTGGCCTAATTGGTTTCGGAATAATACCCGCATAGACACATTGTTGGTTTGATACTCTCAATGGTGAACATATTAACTTCGAGTCCTTATACACTGATTCTATTTCGTTGCAACACAAACAGTTAGAATTTCAACAAGATACATTCATACATTGTTGAATGCTTAGAATAAAGTATATTTAACGTTAATTTCGTTCAAAAGAGTTGTTTGTTTATTTATTGCGCTTAAATATGATAATTTCAGCTGTCCAGTTTCTACAAGATCATTTCAAAATTCAAAAGTATTATGAATGAAAAATTCAAAACGATCGGCTGATTTACATGTCAATTAATTGGCATTTTGGCTCATAACCTGTAAAATTCGTGTTGGAATACTATTTACCAAAAGTTGCTTAGCGAATTTCTGGATATTTTTCCATGTTTCCGAAATTGCGACCTTGAGCTCTTCAATCGTGGTGTACCGTTTTCCCTCAGTGTAGATTCTGCGTACAAGGATCCCCCTAAGTTTTTCAGCAGGATTCAAATCTGGGGAGCGAGCCGACCAATCCAAAAAATCCGAACCATCCGAATTGAACTTGAAGAACTTTTCGTTATGATATATAGCAGGGGGGGGGGCAAACTTTTAGGCAATACGGGCTAATTGTTCAAATGTTAGGCTGCGGTCTACCAACATTGACTGTATCAAAAAGTCATTAAAAATGAATGTAGTATTAGGCGATAAAACAAAGTTTTAACCCTCCTGTACTCGCGCGCCAAACCATAACTGGTATACTCGGGCACGATGTCACAGATGTCACGTGTGCGTGTGTCTGTAATATTGCTATTGTGTATGAAATTCAACTTCATCCATTTTTAATAATCATTTAATACAGCCTTCTCAAAACTAAATGATTGATTCTTGGTCTGTGCGACCGTATGTTCGATTGTTGGAGGTTTAATTATTGGAAATTATTTAACACAAGTTCTTATCTGAAACATTCAAGATATTGTATAAGTTGTGCTGAGTGAACCAACTTGTAATAAGAATGACTAATATTTCAGTAGAAAGTACTGTTGTTCTAATTTGTACTAACAACCATTAATTACACTTGACATTTACTGAATCTATGTCTTTTTATTGATGAGAAAATTATATCAAGTTTACTCACTTAACCAACCGCAAAGTTTTTGAATTGGTAAGTCTTTTGCATTTTGCATAAAATGAAGACAATTTTTTAAAATACATTTGGCTATAGGGATCGATGATGTCACTTCATTCTGGAAAATGGGTCTTTTGCCCAAAATAGTTTGCGAATCCCTGATCTAGAGGTATGGGAACTATCTTTCAAAAATATTGACCCCTATTATGTAAATTTAATCCAACGGTCGTTCCCTGTAACTATCACACCGAGCAAATTTTTGTAAATCGACAGAATCTTATCGAATTGAGTTCTTTCTCGAACGTCATATGTAGCGAATTACATATTTTGAAACGTCGCCGAAATGTTTCCATAAAGTAAAATATCAGGGATGCAACGAGCTTTAATTCACATCTCTTATCAACGTTTTGAAATAAAAATAACAATCCTTTATTAAGACTCGAATTAGCCGTCTTCAAAGGCAAAGTTTTCTTCAAATTTTAGTTTTTACTGATTTTCGAAACCTTATGCCGGATGTTTCCAGCATTTTGAGATGGTCATTTAACAAATGATGTGCCTGGAAAAAACATTGTTGAAATTGTTCCTAGCGATAAGTGTTACAAGTTACGGTCGAACAACTGGATGTGTAAATATAAAATAACTAACAATCTGAAAAAAGATATTAAAACAGAAACTTGATTGATGAAATATCTATCCCTACAACTAAAATGTTTTATTGAGGTTATCATAAACACCTTACAAAATGATCATGGCAAAAGGTGAAAGGATATTTGATCGGGGTTAAGTCAGAGGGGACAAAGTCACAAAATTTAAAAAATCGAAGTATTGATTGCATTAGGTTGAGATTTCCGTAAGCTACATAAAGCCTTTCCACGTTAGATTTCGGACACCAAGATGATGCCAGTAAAACAAAAATTCACGTAATACAACAAAACCGATTGTTTATTTCAGTAAAATAGACTTATATCTAAAACAAGGAAAGCTTACTTCGATGTTAATTACGTTGTCTGTAAAATTCACGAACTTTCTTGGGAACATTTGCCATTAGGTTCCGTACAGTATCCTCAGATATGCTGGCGGCGGCGCATTTCTATCTCCTCTTGAAATCATTAATGCCATTCGCTTTCTTCTTAGTTTCGAATAGTTTTCGCTTAATCAGAGCCCAGTACTTTTCCACTGGGCGACGTTCTGGACTGTTCAGTGGATTTGCTGCTTTTGGCACATATTTGACCTCATTTGCATTATACCATTCCAGGATGGATTTTGCATAGTGATAAGAGGCCAAAACACCGCTGGAGAGTCGTGGCTTCTTATGAATAGTATTAACCGCTTCTGGAGACATTCCTTCTCTCAAACATCTTTGTTGATAGTGCCGGCAGAGACGAAAGACTTGGATTTTCGGCCACAACTGCATATGGCCTGCCAAACCAAGTACTTTTTGGGGAATTTAGACTGCTTCTTGGTCCGGAAAAACTCGGCTACGGCATTCCTTCGCATTGCAGTATCAAAAGCGATACCCGGAATCTGTTAGAAGACTTAAAGAACATAAGTTTCATCTTTCTTTCTGGTACATGAACATTTTTGCAAAAACTGGGTGTAGAGCACCTTAGCACGGCTTTTTGCTGTGAAGTTTTTCTTATCATCACGATTGGACACCTTTTTCACTTTGTACACCTTCAGTCCATGCCTCTGCTTCACTCTTTGTACATATGATTTTGATTTTCTAACCTTTCGAGCCACATTTCTAACTGAAAGGCTGGGATGTTTCTCAATAATGGCAACCACCTTTCGGTCCATCTGTCGGGAACATACTTTTCGATTTGTTCCGCTTCCAACCTTCCGATCCACAGTTAAGCGTTGATCAAACGATTTGCACACACTAAACACGGTACTCTTCGGCAGTTTTAGCTTTTTGGCAAGATCGTGTACCGACAGTGTTGGATTTTGCTGCCGTTCGCGCAAAATGCGTTTGCGTACTTCCACTTGATTCGACGCCATTTTACCAAACCGAAGAAGAATGTAAACATGTTGGACATCGAAATAAAGAGGAGGGTTTCAGCTGTCATGTAAGTGAAATATTTCATAAACTACACTGAAAGAAAAGTGTTCGAAATTTAACGTGGACAGGCTACATTTATCAGATTTGGAGAATAAAGCGTACAGCAGGAGTAACGGATCTAAATTGTTTTAAATGAATCACATAAACCCCTTATAGCACTTAACCTCAAATTCGTTTCTCTCGATATCATAAAAATGTCACATAGACCAGTCTGATTGAGCACCGGCCATTCAATTCATTGCGTTTGGAGGTGACACTATCCTAGACCAACTGGCGGGCGCCTAGGAACACCTACGCGGGCGACTGGTAGACCGCGAACTACCGTTTGGCCACCCCTTGTATATAGCAAAATGTATTCTTTTGGAAACATACTTTGTCACAACACACCATGTCCCACTGTCGCTTCATGTGAGCTTTAGCAAAACTCAGACGTCCTCCGATGTGGGATGGTGCAAGATGGGGAGTTGTAACCTTTTAAACCCTCTTTATGTGAGGATTTTTCACCAAAACTTGACGAATTGTCACCCGAGTAACACTTAAATTGAAATATTTATTTATTTGCATAAGCGATTTTGAGGTATTCGAAGCTGTATTCTTACCGTATCCTTGAGGACTCGTCAAATAATTAGCCATACCAACATTTTTTTGGTGAAATGCATCGATTTGTCTTTCTTTTCTCACCGTGAGTACTTTTCGCTTCGGCATTTTTCAAACTTATTGATCAAAACAACTAAAACAACGGAAAAATGTAACTGGTCTTATAGAAACTTGACACTTGAAAAATACAAAAACATTCGTTTACGCTCAACGCTTGCACACACATATATGAAAATCATGCAGTGTATGGTAGTCACCAATACCAATAAACTAGAATATAAGTTGAAGCATTGTTTGTTTACAATGGCACAAAACAGCAAGATCATCACCTGGTCTTATAGAAGTTGGACAGAGTGTAGTTATGAGCCATGGACGGAAGGAATTGTGAAAAAAACAGTTCACTATGTTTCGCCTTTCTTCTTTTTCTTTTTCGCTTGAAGAGGCTATAAACTTATCAGTTCATTCGCCTCCAACCTATCGTCTTTCCTATCCTTTATGTTGTGTTATTGATATGACAAATAGCCCAATATTTCTGTATCTGGACGAGAATTGATCTCCATCACTAATGATTGTTGCGTAGATGTAGTTATCCTATAAAACACACAAAAATGGTAAATTGAGAGTTCTGAGATTTGATCTCACATGCGTTCGTTTAATAAGCAGACGTACAGCCTCTCGCCCACAAAGACCCCCCCATCTTTTTTTTTGGTAACGTTGTTATTGATTTTGTTTCTAATGTAATGTTAGCATCTTGTGAGTGGTATGTGTAAGATGAATCCTTCCAAAGTACATTTATTCACTGTTCAGGTCAACTGCCAAAGAGCAACCGGAAACCCATAAACTAGTATGTTGATGCTAATGTTTAAACGAAATAAATCTATAGAGTAGTGCGGGGCAAAGGTGCGCACCTAACTGATGTCGTCCAATAACTCTTGAAATAAAAGCAAATAAAATTCAGTTTGGTTTTTTTTTTATTTTTTTGTAATTTTTGTTAATTTTGTTCTTTATCGCAAAACATTAGACCGGTTTTTTTATTTTTTATGAAGGTGCCCATTTCTATTTTAGTGTGATCCAAAATATTTGTTTTCCACTTTTTCCAAAAAAAGACTTTTTATCAAAAATTCATAACTTTCGAACCACTGAACCGATTTAGATGATCGACAAATCAAATTCAAGCCTTTTATTAAAAAACATTGAACTTACAAAAACATGGATTTTGTTTTTTTTTGTAATTTTTGTTAATTTTGTTCTTTATCGTAAAACATTAGACCCGTATTTTATTTATTTTTTATGAGGGTGCCCATTTCTATTTTAGTGTGATCCAAAAATATTTGTTTTCCACTTTTTCCAAAAAAAGACTTTTTATCAAAAATTCATAACTTTCGAACCACTGAACCGATTTAGATAATCGACAAATCAAATCGAACCCTTTATTAAAAAATATTGAACTTAGAAAAACATGGATTTTATTTTCGTAATTATTTATTGTAGTCGTTTTTTACTGTTTTCATGGTTTTGGACTAGAGGGCACTATTTTTTTTAAATATTTTTTCTTGAAAGCTAATGTCAGTGAATGTTTGAGTAAGGGCCGTGGTCTGCTGTTCGACGCAACTTTGTCGCGATGCTCTCACAAGAACGTTGTACGGCACTTACGTCCATTTTCCGGATACAATTCCGGATTCTTGTAGTCAGTTGCTTCGTGTCCTTGGCCCTCCAATTGTTTTTATACACTAGGGCACTGAGTGAGCCAAAGAAATCTATTGGGCGGCACTGGGCGGTTTGTTGGGTTACGATCTTCCGGCACGGACGGCATCTTTTTCTCCTCAAGATACGCCAGCGTCTTCTTGGCGTAATGGGAAGACGCCTTGTCCGGCCAGAAGACGTACTTCCCATCCGCGTGATGCTTGTTCAGGAACGGCAGCAGGATTTTATCGAGGCACTCTTCTCGATAGATTTGTTGGTTGATTGCCAGACCGCTCGGCTTAAACCAAGGCTTTGAAATGCCCCGGTCGGAAATGATGATGTACAACATAACCTTTTTTTCAAACTTGTGCTTGAACTTGTATTTCACTTCAGGCGGTGTGGATGACTTGTCGCTGGAGTAGTAATTATCATTTCCTAGAATATGCGTTTTGCACAGCGGAAAATAGCTTTCATCGTCCAGAACGAAAGACGTCCCGCGGTATTTTTTGGTCATCCACCGACACTGTGATTTAACCGTCTCAATCTGCTCCTCCGTGTACTCCGGCGACCTCGTCTTCTTCCTGCAGACGATTCCTTCCATCTTGAGGGTCCGATGGATCAATACATGGGAGCAGCCATATTTCCGACCAGCGTTACGCAGGCTGGTTGCGTCCTTGTTGTCAAACAGCTTCTTTAACGATGTCTTCCTCTGCTTCGTCATTATCCTCACCGGACGACCACTTCCGACCTTCCGCTCTACGTTTAGGGAACCCAGGATACGATATACCGTACTGACAGATACATTTTCTTCATTAAAATGTGCCACCGTGAACTTTTTTCCTTGCTGGAAATGCGTTTCGTAGAACCGTACAATGCGTTCGCGGAGCACGTGCTGTTTCGACGCCATCTTTGCTTTGACTAAATTCAAACTAGCAAAACCAAACACGCCTACTGTTTCTAGGGAGCCCAAAGAGCAATTTTCTTGGAGAAAGAAAATTTTGCGCTCTTTATTTGAGTTACTGAAAGGTATTGAAAAAATTCGCATTTTTTATTTAACACCCGTTAGTCAGGCAAATTCACCGCGAGTAACGAAAATCGCGGATGACCCATTAAAGGACTAAAAGAGAGATGCAAACACAAAAAAAGGTGTTTCAATATAAAAACTATGTTTTATTAATACAGAAATCCATAAACTATCCATCTATAACGTCGTGTACACCTGTAGCTAAATAATGTAAAAGTCATGACCACAACAAAAGAGCATGGGCCTACTACTCACTAACAAATTCCGGAAAGACCTATTGATTTACTATGGAACTCGCAGTCGCCAATAATCCAAAAGGCGGATCACCCGCTTGCGGATAATCGGGGTTCTACTGTCATAGTCTTATTTATGGAATAAGAACATTTGCTTACAGATATAATAACTTGCATATATTTTCGTAAACTAAAATAATGTGGCATCTCTGAAACTGAAAGGAACAGTTTGTATTTGTGAAGCGAGTATTATGATCTGTTTTTAAGAAGGAAAAACGAATTCTTAAGTGTAAATTATGAATGAAAATTGATTTTTCCGTATCAAATTAGTATTCTATATGAATGCAAATCACTTTTTCTCTGCAAGTGGTGAGAAAATCCCATGCAAAAATTATTTCTGAAATTGACGTTATATTATAATAACAAAATTTTAGTAGGAATATCTGAAGATTCAGAGGAAATAGGTTAAGTTAGGGTTAGGACTACGCGCTTCAAGTGATTAATTGATACCAAGCAGATATTTTCATTCATGTTTTACCAATCGAAAATAGCCTTTTAACCTTCTAATCTGATGGAGCATAGTTTAGATCCCAAACTCGAATGTCGCCACTAGTCATCGCGGATACTTTCGTTGTTTCGGGTTGAGGGCGATATTGACCGTGTAAGGTGGCAAAATATTGATTGAGGTTAGATCGGATGTCGAAAGCCTGGCTGTCACGATATTGAAGACTCTTATTGTCAATAATTTTGATCGTGTAAGGTATCCATAACAAAAATAAATGCTTCATCAATACCAGCGGGAGAAGCATCATTACTAGAGTGTGTAGGCACCATTCAATGAGGGGGTATGCGGTATTGTATGATGTTTTATGGGTGGAGAAGGGTGGGTGTTATGGTTGAACATGATTTTGCTATGAGCTGATATATTCTCGGCACCTGAAAATATGATAATGGGCCATTCACATACCACGTGAAAATTTTTGGGAGGGAGGAGACTAACAATATAAGATATCAAAAAATGTCCAACATATGAAAATTTTATCAACAAATCAAGTTTATAAACACAGCCATTCCATGCCAAACCGATATAGTAGTTCTCAGATTTTTGTGAAAAGTTGAAGTTTTCTTTCTCATCAAAAAATATTAGACCCTTTTTGTATTTTTTTTCATTAGGGTGTCCATTTCCATTTTAGGGTGGCTCGAAAAATCCATTTTTTCCAAAAATGACTTTTTTACAAACTTATAACTTTTGAACTATTGAACCGATTCAGATGATTGATATATTGGCGCCAATGAGCCAGTCTTCTTCGAAAAAATATGACTAGAATTGTATTTTGTTTTTGTAATTATTGATATTATTGATTGTACATGATTTTTATAATTTTCATAGCCACGGAAGCAGCGGTGCTATAATTTTATATTTTTTTTCTGGAAAGCTGAGGATTTTATACAGTTAATTTAGGTAACTAAATCGGCATCCCCAAAATTGAAAAATTTGATCAAAACAACACAAAACTCGTTTCACTACATAACTTTTTGCTACTTTCATGAAATGTATCTTTTTTATGTGATTTGCTTTTGTTATAATGTGTCAAACGAATACACTGTTGTCGAATTTTTATGCTCGTATGTTTCAAAAAGACCAATGCCCATCTTTGTCCCGCGCTACTCTTTAAATTAAAATGAATCGTGTAACTACGCGCAAAACTCGCGAATGGATCATCCCGTCCAGTGGGTTGTTCTGTCCATATTGAGTCCTGTAAGTTTGTGGTTGGAGAAACTCAACACGTCGGGTCGGTCTCAATGGTGCGTGAAATCAATTTTTTCCTAGTAGTTTGGTACAGTCGATGTTGTTGGAAACGACGTTAAAAATTAACAGCCGCTGAAGAATTATTCTCCTATTCTCTAGTGCTGGCAGATGAAGGAGTCTGCAGCGGTCCTCGTAGGCAGGCAGGTGTAGAGGATCGGACCACGGTAGTCGTCGAAGAGCGTAGCGGATAAAACAATTTTTTATGATTGTAAAACTACCTTTTCTTTATCAAATATGTATTACATGTGATGGAATTACATGCTTTTTTGCAAGTGATTAAAGAATCTCGAACGAGAATTGTTTCTGATAATAAACAATAGTTTTGGTGGAACTATTCACAAAACTATAGATACATGATTGAGTAATGGTCAGGACTACGTATTTTAAGCATTCCAATAACATAAAGTAATAATTTTCATTCCATTAATAGCAATTTTCATCCGCATTCGGGCAACAAGCAACAAGTTTACTTGGTTTTTCTTAATTACGTCCTCCGACTCATGAAATTGACGAATCGAGAAACGTAAATGGAATTTTGAAAATGATCTTCATTATATAAAAATATAGTTTTTCATGTTTTCTTAAATTGATTTTCAAAAAAAAATAAATTTCATAATTTAAAATAATATATTTCTGTATGTCGAATATTGTAAAATCAAAAGAGTTTGCTAATAAAAATTTATGATGAATAATTTCGGTTTCTATTTTTTTATTTTTTTCAAAAGGAGATGTTTCTGAAAGTCTTGAACATTGTTGTCATCGATCGAGTTTCCAGTTGCTACAATTACGACCTACACCCGCTTCCAGAACGCACGGCAGGTCCTAATAATGTATCCTAGATCCACTTCACTCCAGGTACGGGTCAATGTATGTCTGAGGCTTGCTGTACTCGTTGGTGTTTAGAACAGGCCTTGATCTTCATGACGAGCCTTACTGAGGAATCCAACGAATTGAGATCGGAACTGGATGACCTACCCATATCCTTCGCCCAGAACGGCAGATGTTCCTGCAACCACTTCTATTTTTATGCTTGTCCGCCACGTCTTTATTGAGATAGAACTAATATAGAATCGGTACTGTGTTGCACATTTCCGTCTGTACCAGAGGGGTTAAAATCATTCTCATCTGTACTTTTTCTTCCAAAAATCTGTACCATCGAAAATATTCGTATGTGAGAAAATAATGCGCTCATCTCGTTGCTCCCGAATGTGGTTGGTAATCCTGTGAGTTTTTCTCTATGCCGTTTTCCGTTTTCGCGATCCCCCGGGATACTCCAGCGGCAATAGAAATGTCTTTTTGCGACATTTGTGCGTGGGACAAATCACGAATACGCTACCACTTCGTCATGGTATTCAAGGTCTTCTTCTAATTAAATTTCAAAGTTAAATAGCATTTCGTTTAGAGGTACCGTCGATGGGGGTGAAAATGGATTAAAAAAGATAGTTTTCGAATGAATAACTATCGTAAATTGGAACTGAACTGCGATTCAATAAAAGTTGACAATGGGCCAAAGTAGTGAATATTACTTTCTATTGAAAATTGTATTTAGAAATCAATTTCTCAATGATTTCAAGATAATTTAACAACATGTTAGTGTCTTGAATGATTATTTGAGTCATGAAAATAGTGTCAATCCACCTAGAAGTGCGATGGAAATGCCAGCCATTCCAAGTTAAACCGATATACCGATATTTCCATTTTAGGGTTGCCCAAAACATAAATTTTTCCCATTTTTTTCCAAAAATGACTTTTTTTAAATTCATAATTTTTGAACTACTGTACCGGTGAACTACTACAGCGGTAGCACTCCGGTGGAGCGCACTGCTGTATTGAAAGGGTTAAGGAAAACATATATTTGGGACATGTAATTAACACTTTGACGTCCGCACGGTTCGTAAAAAGATATGCGCTTGACGCCGGCAGCGCTAACTCGGATTACTTGGCTTGTCGCCACCAGCTCTTGAAATTATCGGGAAATTAGAAATTGTTAAGTTTTACTAATCTTATCGTTAGTTTTTATATGTTCTCAACCCTGTTTCCCTACTTTCATGTATTTGCGAAGATATATATACGTAAATATTGCAAACCTGTCCATATTCCCTCCACTATATGTCCATGCGGGTAATCATCGAAAAAATTCTACTTTTCGGTCTGTTTTAATTTTAGTTGAAACATTGAAAACATTGAAAACAAAAATTTCTTCATTTCATATTGAAATGCAAGAAACGGCATTTAAGTTTGGAAAACATGAGATAGATATAATTAAAGTTCTTCTTAATATGTCCATTTTTCCCCATCTCCCCTACTTATGAAAACATAAAACTCGATAGCGTGTGTAAGTTATTGTTGCCTAAACAAAACCCCAACAGAATGCAAACGATACTAAAGGGCTGTCGCCGACCACTGAGATACTTTGCGCACGTAACCACTGTGGTGTCGCCGGCAGTCAGGCGCTAGTTTTCGTGCGTAACCACTGTGGTGTCGCCGGACGCCAAAGTGTTAAGGTCTAATCGAACCAACACATCTCTCACCGGCACATTGGACTGCTTTCCTCGAGCCCGAAAGGAGTTTTCTAAATTCGATCTGGCGACAAGATACAACTCGCACGACCAAACAACGTGTTCGATGTCGTGGTAACCATGTCCACAAACGCAGAGATTGCTGTGGGCAAGATTAAAACGAAAAAGTAGCGCGAAAAATATTATACTGGCAGAAATTTTGGATGTTAGTTCTGTAATTATTAATTGTATTTTTTATAGTTTTCATTGTCTCGGGATCAAAGGCGCTATATTTTTTTCATAGTTTTTCTTGAAAGCTAATTTTTCTTTGAGATAACATATCCAAAATTCAGAGATGCGTTATTTTGTGTTATTGAGTTTGAGAGATTTTTCAAAATTAAGCGATGGTCCGAAAAATCATCTTTCCCTTTTTTTTCAAAAATGACTTTATAAATTCATAACTTTTAAATTACCTTTAAAACTTTAAAAATTATTGAAAATGGTCAATTTTAGAAAAAAGCGGGAAAAGTTGATTTTTCGGACCACCATAAAATAGACATGGCCACCCTGATGAAAAAAATTAAAATTACCGGTCTTATATTTTACGATGAGGAGTGAAGCTACCAATTTTCATGAAAATCTGACAATCACTATATCGGTTTAGCATGGAATTAAATTCTGTGCTTGACCCATTCTCACCCCCACTCAGTGTAAATAAGAGATTATTTCGAAAATATAGAAATTCGAATGAAAAAAAAATGTGATGTTCAAAATCAGTAATGACACATCTGGCAAGACTTTAAAGAATAATTCTATCCAATATTTACAATTTTAGTAGTTCTGTATAATGCTGGGCATGAGATTTTTTCTGAGGTGTTATTTGATGGCTATTTACACATCAAACTTTGATGAATTTATAAATAATAACCGTTTGCACTACAGTTAAGTATTATGCATTAGAAATATGTATCCTATTAAACGGCTCACAGCTTTCAAAAATAATCGCATTATTGTTTGTCAAGATATTACTAATAGTAACTCTCTCCATTTTTGAACCAATTTCACCCCCATAATCCATTTTCACCCCATCGACGGTAGTTGAAAGAAAACCCGAATATCTGGATGCAAGAAATCAACTCTATATAGGAAAACGAATTCATAGTACAATTTGAAATGAAAACCTAGTTTTTTATCTGTTTTCACAAATATTTTGCCATTGTAAAGCACTGAGCTTTACAATGTATTTAGTAGTAACTGATTGAATGATTGATTTGTTTTTCCAAAGAACTACATTTTCCTTTTACGAACTACATAGTTCATTCGCCTCTAGTCTTGAAATAGTCCCGATCTTCTAGATTAATCAATAGAGGGTCCTGGGATTGAATTCACGCTTACGCTCACTCGCGTAGCCAGCGGAAATTTACAAAAACTTCTTCATAATCAAATCATAATACTTTTCTCAACGTTTTTCGTACTTATTGCTCTTAACCTGGATTTTCCTGTTTTTCTATACAGGTCGGACTCGATTATATACAGACTCGATTATGTATGATTCGATTATAGACAATTTTAGACTCGATTATATACAGTTAAAAAAATTTTTTTATATATTTTATAATTCACCAATGGAATCTTCTCTAAGATTCGTTTGATATACTATACAGTACAATCCACTAATGCCTAAACAGTTTAAATTAATGAAAACTGGAAGCATTCTTATTTTCTCTTACATTTGTTCTGCCGATTTGTGTGCATTCCCGAACAGAGCTGTCAATAACGAGCAACTGATACATTCGTTTCTACCCTTTTTCAACATATTTGGTTTAAATAAGCCATCCGCGATTTGAAGCCACACTAGAGGCGAATGAACTGCAAAGTTTAAAGCCTCTTAAAAACAAAGGACCGACCGACAGAAGCCACACAACTTCTTGTTTGGTGGTCATCGAATGAACATAGTTGCCGCAGAGCGTCTAGCGGGAGAGGATTGTTTTGTTGTCGGGTGAAGGAAGAGTATGGAATAGAGTTTCTCTCCACAAGGGCCCTTTCCAGGGCTAGAGGCGGAAACCAAAAATAGAATAGAATGAAAACACAGATGCGAGTGAGCTAGTATAACACAACGAGCGGATATCATTCATGCCTTATGCTGATTTCATACACATACACACAGCTCGATACAAGGGGAGGAAGCCCTCTGTATCGAGGTGTGCTACGACAAAGAAGAGCAGCATACGAGATTTTTTTTTGTGCTAGTGCGGATATGGAAGAGTATCCAGAATTTTTGAATATCTATATCTTTATATACACTGCATGTATTTAGATAAACGTATATTTCATGAAAGTATGCTTTCAAATTCCAGCAGGGTAACCTTACTGTTGCATATTGTGGGGTTCGATTAGATCTCAAGCGGAATATGGAGCAAAAGGGTTCATAGTTTGTGATCGATATCTGAGTGGGAAGGAGAAAATCTGATGCGAGTTGAACCAAATAAACGAGAAGTGCTAATAGACTTCGACTCTACTCGACTCTTTCTAGTCTACTGAAGTAATAAAAAATTAAATAGCTGAAAAGATATTATAAAAATTTCGATGCATTCTAAAAAAATATCCGAAGTGATAAACAACTGGATTGAATAATATAATTCCGTAGTTCTACGTCGAAAACTGCGGTCGTGTTCTAGATGCAACCCATTACAATTTCCAACAAAATTAAAAGTAACACCTTAAAAACCACAAACTTTGAAGTTGACTTCTAAAATGTTACTTAGATCCACTAATTCGGCAGTTTCTGTATCCTGTATAAAACATTCTTATCTTTCAAATGAAAGCAACAGAATTGTCCTACGTAACGTAATTTTTGAATTAGAGCCAGTCTAAGGCAAACAGGGCCCGAAACAGAGAAAAAGTTCAATAACTCTGTCATTATTGGAATTCGAACATATGCGTAGAAGGATTTTTATCATCAAATATGATCCTCTATCACTTCCTGAAATAAAATTTTTATATGAGAAATGTATTTTATGATTTAAGAGGAAATATGTGTATAAAAACAAATACAAAAAAATTTTTTTGACTCGATTATATACGATTATCCTGATTTTCTTTTAGATTTCTCTACAGCAGGTGTAACCCATACAGTGATCGTTCGTTAATTGGGCCGGAAAATCAAAACAATTATCGAATTTTGCTCACTAACTGGACTGCAAAACAACAAAAGCATTACTTCAAATTGAAGATGAATTGAAGATTATTGATACATAACTGCTTTGCAGCCCAGCTAACGTACGCCCTGTTATAGATAAATCCAGTTGAAGATAGTCCAGTTAGCGAATGATTTCTGTATATGACGGGAAGACAAACGTTTTAAGAGAGTGCCTTCCGGGCTGCGGAATCATGGGCAATTGTACAGTGAAAAATGATATCAATACTAGAAGGATGGCAACGATTATCATGCGAGGACCTATTGAGATCGGCATTACATGACGTCACAAAATGAAACGAAATTAAATAATCATAATATTCACGATTCATGTCCATAATTCTCAATGACTCAATTTCTTCTATGATAGATTGAGCAGTGAAACCAATGCGACTTGATTGTGATAGTCTGCAAACGAACATTATTTCACAGAAAAATTTACTGCTTCCGATGACTTAGAATAAAACTAATAATAAGAATAAGACAATGAAAAGGAGTTACAATACCATAGCTATCCATTAAAAATATAGCAACTTCTTGATTTCATGTGTGTTTTACCTCAAAATATCACGAAATCGTAAGTATTTTCAACTTGTTTTTAGTTTCATCCCCATAAACTTCATATTCAATGTAATCAATGATAATTTTTATTTGTTTACCGATCCGACTTCATCTAGGAAATTTATAGTAAGAGGAAATTGTGAATGCTCAATTAGAAGATCAATCAATGAACAGTTCTGCGAGTGAACCCATGAACGTTCATTAGTAAGGAAACGTGAATGTTTGAATCCATTCTGGGCGAGATTAAATGCGCTGGATTGGCTAGTAAGCAATATTTTTGAAGAATTCTGATTTGTAGCTCTTGTGGCCGAGTGGTTAGCGTTACACATATCGAATCGAGGCCTTCAGGTTCGATTCCCGTATGTTTACACGCGTCTCCTTGAGATTGCCACCCATAATATATTTAAGGTGTGTTATTTGCTATGGAAACATCAACTTACTACTAATAAAAATAATGCAAGTATTACTAAGTTGAGACGATGAAGTTCTTCTATGAATGTTAGGGACATTGCCAAAGAAAAAGACTTACTTGAACATTGACAAAATTTCGCTAGTCGCATTCTTCTCGTTTAACCTCTTTATTTCAGGTGACTGCACCACAAAACAAAAAGAATGTTCAATTTTCTTATATTATTAAGTTTCTTACGTTTTGACATCATTTTACACGTAATTAAATACTGACAGCACAAGACATTCCCGATTCCCGACAGAATACCCACTAGTAATAGGATTTCTGCTTGACCACGGTCAAGTCCCAGAACGGCAGAAAGCAATAAGAGGTAGATGATCCCACTATATTAATTATAAGGTAATAAAGTTATGAGACAGCACAGACCGATAGCATTTGCGCTCTCCAACACATTGGCAAGCGTAGAAAAATCAGTCCACACTTTTGCCTGTGGAGAGCACATAGGAAATGAAACCATGTGTCCCGTCGGATGAAAATGCAATATATTTTTAAAAATTAATAATTTTCTTCATTTACCTTGTCGTTCGAATGAACTACTTTAAGCTCGCTAGACCAGACCCAAAATGGGTCGGTGTTTTCGTGAAACCAGCGACTAAGTACTCACCATTCGTGTAAACATGTTTTCCGGATGTATAATGACTCACGGTAAACTACGTTTGGCGGGGTCGGGTTTCCAGCGCGAACTATCTTCCCCTGGAGATCACATTTCCTCGTTTGTGATGAAACAGATGCTCCACTGCGAGCAGGGAAAGCACATTACGGCAGACAGGCAAAATAAAAAGAATGCTCCAAAATTTATGAAGGTGAAAGGAGTTCGTTCAAGAAGCGGCATCTCACTTTCGCTCCGAAAATAAAACTAGAGAAAAAAGGATGCTGCAAGGAAGAAGTTCGCAAGTGTTTCTCACAGCGGACGGAATGCACATGCAAGTCGCCACAACGCCAACAACTCTGCTGACGGCAAGTATTAAGATTTAATTACATCATAAATAATGTTAATTGCATACTTAATGGTGCATCTTCAGCGGATTTTTCTTATTGCTTCTGGCGCTTTGGGGTGGTGAGATGCAAAGATCGGGCCGAAAAAACCCGGAACCTAGTACCAGAAAATTAACTCGACAGAAACCAGCATGTTGGCGCGCAGTCTCGAGCCAAGCTTCCGGAATGATGATGGACACCACATGATGCGACAACAGGAACTATGGGGTCTCGTTTTTTCTCTTGTGCGAAGCTTACAATTTACTATATGGAATAAATTGACTCGGGAACATTTGGGGCATACTAGGACTATACCAAAACTAGCAGACCAGGCGAACTTCGTCCCAACCAAATTTGTTTTTTTTTGAGTATTCTCCCGAGATTGTTTCTTTTCTCGTACATTTAACACCTTTTGTTAATAGCACAGTTAATTTCACAATGCTGATCTATTTTGATTTCTAACTTGCCAACGAAATAAATTTGAAGAATATTGCGTTCTCCATACGCTGGCGGCAATAACAATCCAGTTCGAAGGTCAATTCGCATTTGAATCTCTAGAGTTGTTTGTGATTTCAAAATTGGTGAGTGAATCCAATTATTGATTTATTTTAGAAGGAACTAGCTGACCCAGCAAGCTCCGTCCCGCCCAAAATTTATTTTCCGTTATCACATCTACGTTTTCTCTCTAAGCACACGTTCATGGGTCCAATCGCAGAACTGTTCGTTGATTGATCAACTAATCAACCCTTTAAAATTATTTTTTACTATAAAAGTTCAGTACTTCCACCAAAACTCGACATTATAATATCAGATTATTTTCAGACATAATTCTCGTTCATCCACTTGCAAACAACATGTTTCTCCGTTACATGGAATAAATGTTCGAGTCAGAAAATATGATAGAATAAAGACAGCCCTAAGTCGGACAATTCCTTTCTCGAGTTTTTCTCTCATCAACACATTCGGCGATCCATTTTTATTTATATAGACTGAAGTCGATATATGAGTTCGTTTTATCACATTAAAATCGATTTCCACTTTCGAACAAAGATCAATTTCGTTAGATGGACTAACAACACTTGTCACTATGTAAATGTATAACATATTGAATTTTTCGAATTTTCTCATTTTCCTTCAGATTTTTCCGAAAATTTTCAATTGTCATGTTTGGTGGAAATATGTGTATAATTTTTATGGGACCCGCTCTCCATTCCAGATAAGGGCGGGGTGTCATACCATCATCGAAAAATTTCTCGTACATGGAAATCCGCACATCCCAAATTTGGTTCCATTTGCTTGATCAGTTCTCGAGGTTATACAGAAGTTTATGTATCATTTGTATGGCAGTCCCCTTGCCCTTAGAAAGCATAACTCATATCATAACCTTCATATCATAATTTGGACTCTATTTGCTTGATTAGTTCTTAAGTTATGCAGAAATTTATGCTGCTTTTGTTGGCAGCCCCACTTAGAGAGAGAGGAAGAGTGTCTAACCACCACAGAAACATTTATTGTATCCTAAAACCTCCACATGCCAAAGTTTCGTTTGCTTGATGAATTCTCGAGTAATGCATAATGAAACCTTCATATGTTAAATATGGCTAACTAAACAAGCAATGTTTAGTTTTTGAGTTATACAGAAATTTGTGTTTCATTTGCATGGATTTAATAAATGATTGATTTTTTTTATCTCATCGCCAATGAATTGAATGAATTCGCATTGTGCGGCACATTGAATTCATTAGACAATGTTATATTTTTAGTACCCTTTTCGAACCTTCGAATTATGTCCAATTAATTTTTAGCGTTAACGATTTTCGTGTATTTCAACCCATTTTGAGCAGTGAATGTTTTCGAAGTGAAACAAACGATACTCCAAGTTATTGCCTGATTTCTATATTAAAAGCTTTATCCATAAAACAATTGCGTAAACAATACATTCATTTTGAAATGTATTAAAAATGCAATTTATTCTTTTGCTCTAGGACGGGATGCTTCGATTAATTTGTTTCAATAAGCTTTCTTTATCTTTTATGGCTTGAATTTTGTCCGAAAAATTAAATCAGTTGGGCGTGAACAAATGTTCACAATTGATTAAACTTTATAATACACAACATAGACTATTTACGTTCATAGGCACTAACATTGACACACACAGTACGAGTGGAGTGAAATTGAAAATTGTCGCAATAGCGGACGTTATGTTTTAGTAAAGAGAAGCGATAATGTGTCGTAATAGAGAGCTTTGACTGTATATAGATTAGGGCGGGGCTGCTTGGTCATAGGGGTAAGTTGGTCAATGTCGATATATTGGAATCTGAGCGTCCACAAAATTAGTGATCTATGGATAAAAAATAGCGAATTGCTGATGCAATAAAATAAGCCAATTGGAAAAACTTTTTATTAAGTAGGTTAAAAAATACGAGCATAATGTCGATTTTTCCAAAAATCATTCACTGTTTGCGCATTATAAAATTGGTTCTGAAAATGGTTAATAATCTTGAAAAAAATCGGTTCTAACGTAAAACAGAAGTTTATTGTATGTATTAGTTAAATGTTAATGTTAATGGAAATCGCTTTTAAAACTATTTTTATTGAATTTTCATGAATATTCTTTTTCATATATAGAGGGGCTAGTTGGTCATACGAATTGCTCGTTTGAGAGCAACGCATATAAAATTTTCAGGTATGCCGCGATTCATTACGCAAGCTATAAACAAATATAGAAAGCATACGTTTTATTGCTAAAACCAGTGTATTTGAAACGAGTCAACCTGATACCAACGACCGCACAAACCACTTCAAATATAATTGTCATATTTATATTTTTGCTGTAAAATTTTCATTAAATATAATGAATGCTTACATTGAATATCAGAATCACAAAAATGCAGTAATGTAGCATACCTGGAGGTTATTTCAGTATACTTTGAGGCGAATGGTAGAAATGTCATCAAAACAAATGCAAGCAAGAAACCGGCAGTGCACCGCAGGGATGCTAGGTGTTTTTTTAATGTCTTCACATGGTACAAAAAATGTCTTCAAATGTTTTCAGCATAATACCGGAGGAAAGCTCTTCACACAGAAACAGAACTGTGATAACTCTATTTATTTATTTCAGCTTTGAAGTTTTGGTTGTAACTTAAACCATATCCATTAAACTAATTGTTAAAACGGTATGTAATCGGAAAACCTTCGATTTGTGACGTGGTCGTTTGAAAGATCTAGGTTAATCTATTGTATAGTATAGACCCAAAATAACAGAAAAGTAATGTCACAATCATTCGAATTATCGAGCGCAAATGGTTCAAATGGGTTAACTCATTAGTGCCATTAGTGCCCACATGACAATTTAAGAGTTTTTTTTTGTGTCAGTGTCATTTTATCTGTCATTTTTGTTGTTTTGTTGTGTATTGAAGCTTACAAAGTTCGAGTTTAATGGAGTCGCAAAAGTAAACATACATTTATCAAAGTTTAACCTCTTAAAGGATTCTAATTTGCTCAAGTCTGTGACACAACACTACTAGACGAGTGTAAAAAATGATATCTAGCGAAAAATCCGCAAAAAATCTATGTTTACTTTTGAGCGTATGAAATTTCATACACTGTGCAACTACGGTATATTTTTTTCTCAATAAGATACATCAGCTTCCCAATAGTCCGGAGGAGCTGTACAATTATCTGATTGATTTGGACGAAGACGCTTTCGAAAATCTAGTGTCAACAAATGATATTGACTTTGTCATCGTGCCCCCCAAGCGGAGGAGACAGCGATGTGGATGCTGGAGATAGTGACTCGGAGGTGGCCCTTCCGATTTTGGCAAACAAGTGAATGTCGAGAGCAATATTGAACGAGGCCAATCACAAGAATGATCTTCGGGCAGCAGCAAGAAGCAGAGAGCCAGACACTGGGAAAAAATGACGTTAAATTCGGATGAGAGACATAAACCCAGCAAGGATCGAGTTCATGCAGATCAAGCCTAAACACTCGAAGTCATCGGAAGTTAGGTTTAACGGAATAAATCATTCCATTAATACGAATCCAATTGGTACCCAACGAAGGTGTGTGTATTGCAACCGATGTACGACGTATATTTGCTTGAAGTGTGATGTGGGTTTGCACCCTTCGGAGTGCTTTTTTCCGGTACCAAACTCAGTGATACTAAATCCGATACACTGCCGTTCTACGCATAACTGTACTATGTTCTATGCAATCCCTATGAACCGTTGGACAATTATGCGTAGAACGAGTTGAATTTTATAAAATAAAACCGTTTTGTTCGAATGATTTCTATTTTTGAAACTGTATCGGCTCAGCGTATGAAATTTCATACGTCAGATATCTCAGCTTCCAAAAAGCTCCAAACCAAAGTATTGCGTTTCCCCACCGTTTCGGGACAAACGTAGATGGACTAAAAAGTTTCATGCCATTTGGATCAAGTTCTTGTACACCTGGGCAGTAATAGATTAATGTCTTCTAGAGACAATATTTATTCAGACCGCTTCGTTCGCTGAGACTAAAGCTCTACTTTTTTTGACGATTTTTTCGGCCAATAATTAGAATTTCATGGAAATAATATCTTTTCAAAATACACGTACGCTTTCATACTGAAATGTCTTCACATATTTCATAATGTCTTCACAGAATCAAATGTTTTCAAAATGAAAACATGTCTTCAAACCTGGCATCTCTAGTGCGCCGCAAAGTGGAAGAGAGTCGAAATAGCTGTAAATGATTGCCTGACTAATTTCCAACTACGATAAGAATTTGGAATTTTCATAATTTTTTTTTTACTTGATTACATGATGTTTGTGAACTGTTTTTGTTTTGGTTTTATTAATTAATTTATAATGAAGGAAATTTCTAATGGAAAACGCCTATTATTTGCTCAAAAAGAACATGCTTACTATTGACCAACTTACCTCGTGTGTGGGGTTATTTGGTCAGTTTATTCTGAAATACACTGCGTTCCACAACCATAGAACCACTCATTTTTTCTGAGTTCCCAGAGATATGAAAGAAGTCGGTTGAATTGAAGTATATAGTGTAGAACACAGTAACTATCTTCATTTATACGACTGGCCATTTCAACTGTATTGTTGTGTTTAGGCGCTAAGTATTCAAAAAACTAAAATTCTAGTGTTTCATCACTATAGAACCAGATGGAAAAACTCTCACTTCTTTACAAAATTTACGCCAATTTAACATGAATTACGATAAGTTTCTGATTCGTAGGTCGTCTCTAGTTCTCAATCAGTTCAAATAACCCATTCGGGGTGGTTTCGACCATGCTGCGCCATGTTGTAGTGTGTATCTCGTTTTACGCAAAGGATACTGTCCGTATAAGCTATTCAAATCACTCATACTGCTTGTAAGCTGCATCTACTATTCGTCTAATCACTTCTCAGAAGTTCCTGACATATTTTTGATTTGGTAAACTAGCTGACCAGTCCAGAATCAGAAGCCCCTATTCATGAAACTATGCCATAACCTTCCTAATTTTGTGAATTGATGCCAAATTACTCAATTATCAAATTGTTTTTGATGCAAAAACAGAAATAAACGATTCTGAAATACTTCGTTGCACTTCTGACTGTTCATTCGTTTTGATGGTAAGCTATCCAAACCATACCCTTTTGAGAAAATTCTCCGCAAACTAGAGACGACCTACGAATTAGAAACTTATCGTAATTCATGTTAAATTGGCGTAAATTTTGTAAAGGAGAGAGAGTTTTTCCATCTGGTTCTATAATTATGAAACACTGGAATTATAGTTTTTTGAATGTTTCGCGCCTCAACACAGCAATAAAGTTGAGTTGGCCAGTCTTCTAAATAAAGATAGTTATTGTATTCAACACTATATACTTCAATTCAACCGACTTCTTTCATATCTCTGGAAACTCAAAAAAATGAGTGGTTCTATAGTTGTGAAACGCAGTGTATAAAGACGTTAAATGAAATGAAAAATGTCAAATAAATGATTCTCTGGTTATTTTTCATTGAAAGGGTGAAAGGTAAGCTTCATTGTGGTACATGATATTCTAACACAAAACATTGTACTACAAATTTATTCAAAAATGACCAACTAGCTCCGCCAAACCCTACTTTACACTTTCTTCAATAATATTCGCATCATTTGACAAAATTTGAAATCAACCATTGGGCATTCGATGAGATATGTCTTGATTCTGATAAGTGGCAGTGAATAAAAGAAAGCAAGGATTTTGGTATTTGAGTCATTGCTAATTCAATTTTGTGCCCGTACAAAAATGAAACCGAATGAAACTTTAGCATACTGCAATATTCGCATTTCACATTCTTAGGCCCATACAACACAGAAACAGTTCATGCAAATTTTCATCTACTCTTTCTTCAAATTCTGGTCGCTTATGAAGATCTTTCCTGTTTTCCGGAGCTAGCCCCTCATAATCGCCCAAATTTAAAAAAAAAATTTTAATATGCTTCGGATTGTCCGATTTGGGTCAAATATGCACCGTTTTGTAAAACGAATTGGAATTGTTGAGGAAATTAATTCTAATTGAACAAACATCTCACTGCCAAATATATGTGGGTGAAACCGGTCAAATTTTTTCGCAAAAATCCAAATTTTATAACACCTGGAACACGTCATGAAACCCTTAATCGATAATATAATCTCATTCCAAGCCGCATCACTCTCTAAGACTCAGTAATAAATATGCCACGATCTCCGTCTAATTTGTCAATCATGGTCATCATGAAAATGCATTTATGAACACTCAACATTTTATTATCGATGCATACGACGGGAATCACTAACTCTCAGGAAAAAACACATCTTCTTGTTTATGAAATTACTCCTATTCATAAACAGGACGAAAATGTTTGCTTCGCCATGGTGGCGGCCGTAAATGTGTTTTACCGTGGGTGATTTGACATCTAGGAGGACATAAAGCCGCGGCATAATACATACAATATACTTCATGCTCCAGTATTTATGGATTATTAAACCAGACGACTTAGTAGGTATGATTGCTATTGTTATATTATTTTCAATACTCGTGCATGTTCATCTAAACCGCTTTTTTTAAAGGTTAGTGATAAATACAATTAAAATCCAAATTTTAAGTAGAAATGGTGAATCGTATTCTCTCTTCCGAAATAAAAATAAACAATTCAACGAAGGGGATGTCCAATCCAACAATTGTCTTAATTTTCAGCTAGCCAGATAAGCAAACGTGTCTGGAAAGCGAAAAGAGTTAATTATCTTTTAATGTACGGAAGACCAGCCGCAGATGGTTCCTTCGGGATGAATCCCTTTCCGTTTCAAAATAAGTTGACCGTGTAATATTTTTCCCCCCTTTTCGTGTCTTTTTGTCATTTTTTTTTTGTTATTAAATAATCGTTGGTTGAATTTTAACATATTTTTTTATCTCCTAAATTTGAATGATTTTTGTTGATATAAAGTCCGACTGAAAGATGTATCAAGAACGGTCGCTCTTTACCCAATTGTAGTTTCGGATGCGACAATAATTCATCAAACACAAACTTCCCACGCAGGCAAAAAGTCACCGGCAGGAAAAGAGGGACCCAGCTTTGAATTAATAAACATACCATATATGCAAATCTAAACTTCCTTTTCCTGTTACGGGGAAAACAGAAGCGTGTGTGACAGCCGAGGCATAAATAATATCGTGAAACGAAAATGTGCTTTGGAAAGCGAAGTCATTTCATGCGAAGACGCCAACGGGGGATGGGTTGGTATAAAACTCCACAGAATATGGCGCTCTGGCTGGAACTGGGCTCCGAGTACCAATGTCTAAGAATTTACGAGCACCTCTGCGCGAGGGTTGTTGTTGTTGGGGGGCGGACAAAAAGTTATGGGCGGAAACCAAGGCGACATCAGGTTCACGATGAAATGAAGTGAAAGGACTCTGAGAAATTCAACCCGACGCTGCTGTTTCTTTTCCGAGGCAGTAAAGGTGAATTTACGTGACCGTCTTCTCATATTTATCTCTTTTTTTTGGACTGTATGTGCCCTACAGTCGGTATAAAAGTCCCATAACTGCAAACGGTACTGCAGCTGAGACACTATGATGGAGGACGCTCCACTATAGCCGGAGGACAGTTGGATATGTCGCTCGGAGAAGTGCTAGTAATCTAGGACGGTAAAAATATTCAGTATATATATTTTTTTCGAAGACAGAAATAAATAACTTTATTGGGTTTGTTCGTTGAATTAAATAATGATCTAAACAAAAATGAAACCTATATTTCTCGAACCACGTTGCGAACAAGTTTTCTTCGATTTTAACTCGTCTAACTTTGAAAACATTATTTATTCCTGACGCTGTTTTCGGTCACCTTTACATGCGATGGAGAAAGACACTGCACTAGAGCTCTAGTTCATGTTGTGAGGACCTCATCGCACTACAGGACTGTCCCTCTTTCAGAAGGGAAAAATATACGCCATCAACATTAGAACACATGACTCGCATGCAAATACGGAGTGAGAGGGCGGCGTAAGAAAACCGCACCATTTCTGTAGATGTGTTTAGAATAAATTAAACGGTTTTATTGGCTCGCACATTCTTCAACCCCTTGTTTTTGTAACGTGAGTTTCCGCCCCGGAATGTCCACTGTGTTTCTTGCTCACGGTTACTTCTCGTCACCAAGATGGACTGAAGTTTCGCACAGGCAAGAAGGACAAAGTTTCGTCACCGTTTCAACTTTCCAGGAAAAGGGCTTTTCCCGACAATCTATTGGACCAACTTAGGTGATCGAAACTTTGCGGAGTTATTTGCTAGTTTAAATCCCCATTGCAGTAATACCTGCGAAGCTACATTTAAACGACGGACATAGTTTCCAATATCGGCAGCAAATAATGGACTTTGAAACATTGTGACGAGTGTTGGAAGGAATTTAAATTCGAAATTGAAACTGCATTCGCCGTCAAGTTTGCGAGACACTTAAGGATTGATTCAATACATTTTTCATATACTTTTTTGTTTCAAAACGTGATTCAAATTTTCATTTCACTATGAGTTCTAGACCCATTTTTTCATAAGTCGTTTATTTTTTACAGGCGTAGTTTCAAAAGTAAAATCACAAATTTTATTCTTAATTCGATTGAGTATTTACATTTTCATTTAGTCTATGGTTAAAAGTATGAGGAACCGATTATTCGCGGACGGCTCGAGATTAGTAGGGTGATATATTTTCATCATATTCGATCGTTTTGAGGAAAATATAGACTTGGGACATGTAATTAAGATCTAACCCAGCTAACACATCCCGCACCGGCACATTGCGATGTTTTCCTCGGGGCCGAAGGGAGTTTTCTGAATTCGATCTGGCGACATAATACACCTCGCATGACCGAACAACTTGTTCTATGTCGTGGAAACAGCAATATGAAGGGATCCAGACAAAGGTTGGTGCGGACATAACAGCTTCTGGATAAAGCACTCAAAATTTTTCGTACGGTGAGTGCTTTACCAGACCCACTGAATGGGTAACCTCGACCAAGCTAAGACTATCCGTTACAATGTAGTAGGGGAAGTGGGGGCATAGTGGTCACGCTGAGGAATATGCCCATTTTCAGCGTCCACATACCGCTTCAATTCCCGTTTCTCGAAGAATATCATAGTTCAACTCATTGTTATTCAAGATAGCAAACGGCTTTTACTTCAAAAATTCAAAACAGTACACTTTTCATCTTTCAAAAAAAAAAAGGTGAAAATCGAACATTATTTTGCTTGGAGGTAAAGTGGTCACCTGGTGGGGGCAAAGTGGTCACTCGCACACATCAAGCTAAAATTAATAGATTTATGCATTGTTTCGTCCAAATTTGTTCAAATCATATTTGATATAGTAGATACATATATGAAATAAGCTTAGCTTATTCACCTAGAGTCTTAGTTCAAATTTTCTCAAGCATACAAAATAGTACTATGAAATAAACAACATTCCGCATAATGAGGCTTGGTTTAGTTGGAGTGGCATATTTATTCAGGGTCAAAGCCACAAAAGGTTTCTCTTCTAGAGCAGAATGTGATATATCGGTATATCAGCTTTAGTAAACAGAACATTGTAAGTCGATATTCACCTACGACCACTTTGCCCCCAAACATCAGAGTAATTTCTATGCTAATTAATTGCTGATATTAAACAAAATATCTGTTCACCTCTCCAAGAATATGTGAACAATCGTCCAAACTGATGGTTTGTCCAATATATCAGACTGAATAAACTAAATTTCACAAGAAATTCCTTAGAAACCTTGCGCACAGAACTACAGCCTAATGCCTATCGAGAGAGAAATTTCTGATTTCATTTATATTTTGACATGCGGCAACTCTACTGAAGTACAGGGTGACTCAAAAGTCATTAAATCCTTCAAACATAAGGTGACTATCAATTCGGCATCTATAGTCAATAGTTACACTACCAAACAAGCAGGTGACCCATTTGCCCCCCATGACCAATTTGCCCCACTACCCCTAGTATTCAACAGGTCGAAACGCATGCAATTCGGAGTTTTTTTTTGGAGTACACCAGCCGGAACCTCTACACTCATGGTGTGCGTTGAGGACATACATCCCAACGCAATACGGAGACAAAGATATTGAATACGTTCGAGTTTAATGAGGTGTGTTCTATTACGCTGAATAAACAGTTAATTTTCATGAGATAAACAATTGATTAAAGCGGACCATCGACGTTCAATATTTTGGCGCAGTGTTTATCTTCAATATTGCCCTTAGACGATCAACTATATTGCACGAACCAAAATATTCAATATTATTGATCAATAATATTGAACGTCTATGGGCCGCTTAACTGTGAAATATCAAGCGTTATCTAAACGCTCTAACTGCCCCGTTTTGATTGGCCTGATCCACGGTTTCCCCAACACGGACTTCAAAATCTATCTGCCCGGAAGAATCCATTTTGCAAATATATGCAAGTTGCGCGTACTTCTGTACTCGCTTGTTTTTGTGCAGAATATATTTCCCTAACGCGTATTTCTAAATTGAGCATCCCGGGGAATTCGTCATTTTAGATACTAATTGTGAATGAGCTTTTAAGTTTAAAACCTCTATAATATAAAAAGTAGCAATTGAAGTTGTTGATTCACGCAAGCCGGGGGTACACGGACTAGAAAAGCAGGTACGAACACAACGTTTTGCACGGTTATTTAAGACCGCATTGGAAGATATGCCTTAAGGGGGACCTCCGTCTGGAAGGTCAGAAAATAATGAATTTTCTTGATTGTTTTTCGAATGTTAGGAATAAAGTGAAGTGTTCAGGTATTTCGGTTATTGTTTAAGGTCTATTTGAAAATGTATTTTCCATTTTTTGAGTGCACGAATAATGATTTATACGCTGTTGACAGCTGGATGCGTAGATGCTGTGTGAAAATCGGTACCTTACTGATGGCATCGGTTCTGAAGCAACGGGGTGTCGTAGAACCAATTCCAATGAATATTTTGAATCTTTAGGACAATACCTACAGCGTTACATAGAAGTTTTTGAAAATTCGAAAAATTGATAAAATGGCGGCCATTTTTGTTAAAAACAAGTTATTTTTCATGAAAATCGCTGTTTAGAAGCTTATTAAAAACCGAAAAAATGAGATATCAAAAACGGCTATGTTACGCTTTTGATTATCTATTTTTACATGCTGATAATAAAATTTCAGCCAAATCGGTCGAGCAGGTCGATACCACAAGTTGAATAAACGTGGTGTCGAGAAAAGCGCGTTTGAAAAATTCGTACAGCAATCCTATGACCCTCAAGGTGACTTCATACTTTTGGCTGTATCTTTCCAACGTAATCAAATATCGAAAAATCCTTTTAGGACATCATTTCTGAGGGCGTAAGCTTCCCAAAAATGAAAAAAACAAAAATTTTATTTTTTTCGATTTTCCAGATCGAGGTCTCCCCTTAACTCCGTTCCGTATTATTTAATACAGTTGTGGCCCGCAGCCCGATTTGAAAAATGATGGAAATTTTTTTCATCTGAGTGTTGTATGAATAAAGGGTGTGTCACATCAAATTGCATCACGGAAAAAACGCTGTAGAAATTTAATTTTTAGGAATTATATCTTCAGCTTTCGCTTATAATCAGATAAGAGTGTATAGATCACGTTGGCCATGCTTCACTGTCAATTTTTCGTAAATTTGGAAAAATGTCGTCGAACGAAAAAGAGCGTCATGAATTAATCCTGTGCACTCATTTCGAGAATCCGGAGAATCCGATGTCACATCGGGACATCGGTAAGATGCTGGGAATCGTCCAATCCACGGTCAGCAGAGTACTAAAACGATACTTCGAGAACCTAACCATCGACCGGAAGGTGAAGAACGGCAAAAATGGATGCTCCGTCAGTGAAAAAGATCACAAGCGCGTAGTTAAGCAGTTTAGACGTGATCCGAGAAGTTCGGTCCGGATGTCGCCAATAAGCTGAATTTGTCAGGTTCATTCGTCCAGCGGACCAAGCAGCGGGAGGGCCTGCGTACATACAAGGTTCAGAAGGCTCCTAACCGCGACGAAAGGTAAAACATGGTGGGGAAGACGCGAGCCCGGAAGCTGTACACCGAAATGCTGACGAAGCCGCATTGCCTGGTAATGGACGAAGAAACCTACGTCAAAGCGGACTTTCGTCAGCTGCCGGGCCTGTTGTTCTTCTCCGCAGAGAACAAATTCAGCGTTCCGGAGGATATTCGCAAGCAGAAACTATCCAAGTTTGCCTAAAAGTACATGGTGTGGCAAGCGATCTGCTCTTGCGGAAAGCGGAGCGCCCCCCTTCGGGATGACCGGCACGGTAAACGGGCAGGTTTACCTTAAGGAGTGCCTACAGAAGCGCTTACTACCACTATTGAAGCAGCACGAGGGCCCGACCATCTTTTGGCCGGATCTCGCTTCGTGCCACTATTCAAAGGACGTGTTGGAGTGGTACGAAGCCAACGGGGTCACCTTCGTCCCAAAGGAAATGAACCCGCCCAACGCGCCGGAGCTTCGCCCAATAGAGAAATATTGGGCGATTATGAAGCAGGCCCTCCGGAAGAACCCAAAAGTTGTCAAATCGGAGGCGGACTTCAAGAGAAAATGGATTTCTTTTCAAATAAAAACTACAACCTGACGTTGTACAGAACCTTATGGACGGGGTAAAGAAGAAGGTGCGAGCATACAGGCTTGGGCTCGAAGTATGAATAAAAAGAAAATGCCAAAAGTTGTGTAATAGTTTTTATTTTACTGTCTAAAAATTTCAAAAGGATCGGTCTACTGGGCGAATTTCTACAGCGTTTTTTCCGTGATGCAATTTGATGTGACACACCCTTTATTTTACTGTCTAAAATTTTCAAAAGGATCGGTCTACTGAGCGAATTTCTACAGCGTTTTTTCCGTGATGCAATTTGATGTGACACACCCTTTATAAAGGGTGTGTCACATCAAATTGCATCACGGAAAAAACGCTGTAGAAATTTAATTTTAAGGAATTCAATCTTCAGTTTTCGCTTATAATCAGATAAGAGTGTATAGATCACGTTGGCCATGCTTCACTGTAAATTTTTTGTAAATTTGGAAAAATGCCGTCGAACGAATAAGAGCGTCGTGAATTAATCCTGCGCACTCATTTCGAGAATCCGGAGTTGTCAAATCGGGACATCGGTAAGATGCTGGGAATCGTCCAATCCACGGCCAGCAGAGTACTAAAACGATACTTCGAGAACCTAACCATCGACCGGAAGGTGAAGAACGGCAAAAATGGATGTTCCGTCAGTGAAAAAGATCACAAGCGCCCTAACCGCGACGAAAGGCAAAACATGGTGGGGAAGACGCGAGCCCGGAAGCTGTACACCGAAATGCTGACGAAGCCGCATTGCCTGGTAATGGACGACAAAACCTACGTCAAAGCGGACTTTCGTCAGCTGCCGGGCCTGTTGTTCTTCTCAGCAGAGGATAAATTCAGCGTTCCGGAGGAGATTCGCAAGCAGAAACTATCCAAGTTTGCCAAAAAGTACATGGTGTGGCAAGCGATCTGCTCTTGCGGAAAGCGGAGCGCCCCCTTCGTGATGACCGGCACGGTAAACGGGCAGGTTTACCTTAATGAGTGCCTACAGAAGCGCTTACTACCACTATTGAAGCAGCACGAGGGCCCGACCATCTTCTGGCCGGATCTCGCTTCGTGCCACTATTCAAAGGACGTGTTGGAGTGGTACGAAGCCAACGGGGTCACCTTCATGCCAAAGGAAATGAAACCGCCCAACGCGCCGGAGCTTCGCCCAATAGAGAAATATTGGGCGATTATGAAGCAGACCCTCCGGAAGAACCCAAAAGTTGTCGAATCGGAGGCGGACTTCAAGAGAAAATGGATTTCTGTTAAAAAAAAAACTACAACCTGACGTTGTACAGAACCTTATGGACGGGGTAAAGAGGAAGGTGCGAGCATACGGGCTTGGGCTCGAAGTATGAACAAAAAGAAAATGCCAAAAGTTGTTTAATAGTTTTTATTTTACTGTCTAAAATTTTCAAAAGGATCGGTCTACTGGGCGAATTTCTACAGCGTTTTTTCCGTGATGCAATTAGATGTGACACACCCTTTAGTTCAAATTTCTTCAGAAAACTGAATAAAATTAACTTTGTGAGTAATTATTGTTAACCGTGTGTATACAAGCTGATCATTTTCTGTTTTCATTTTCATTTTTTCTACGCTAATTCATTCTTCTGACAACTGCTCTTGTTAGTTCTCAATGAACTTTTTTGCGCTGTTCTGCTGTTCTGCTCACATTCCCTTAATTCATGCAGGTAACTGAACGCCATCGGAGTGCATTTTTTATTACGTATTAACGCCATCGGAGTGCATTTTTTTATTTTGTACTAGCCGACCCGGCAAACTTCGTCCCGCCCAACATTTGTTTTTTGTTATCAATACCTTCAAACATTCACGTTTTCTTATTATGATCAAGTTCAATTGAATTTACCTTTTATTATAAAATTCCTAGCATTCCTAACAAAACTCATCATTATAATATCAGATTACTTTCCGACGCAATATTTTCGACACAATTCGAGTTCTGCTCTTATCAACACATTCGGCGATACTTTTTTATTGGTATAGATAGAATAAGATATAGGAGTGAGTTTCATCACATTAAAATCTATTTCCTGTTTCGCACAAAGATCAATCCCCCCGCCCTCGTTAGATTGAGGGGAGGAGTGACTATTCACCATGGAAACTCTTCGTGTCCCCTAAAACAATCGCATGTCAAATTTGGATCCATTTGCTTGATCAGTTTTCGGATTATGCAGAAACTTGTCTTTCATTTGTATGGCAGCTCCTCCTTAGAGAGGGGAGGGGGGTGGAGTTCAGTTTCATTTGCTTGATTAATTCTCGAGTTATGCAGACATTTGTGTTTCATTTTTATGGCAGCCCCCCCCCCTTAGAGAGAGGGGGGAAGAGTATCTAACCACCGTAAAAACATTTATTGCACCCTAAAACCTACACATGCCAAATTCAGTTTCATTTGCTTGATTAATTCCCGAGTAATGCAGAAATTTGTGTTTAACCTCAACTATCACGAAAACCTTCCCCGGCCCCAAAAACCCCTACATACCAATTTTCATGTTGATCGATTCAGTAGTTTCCGAGTCCATAAGAATCAGACAGACAGATAGACAGATACAAATCCATTTTTATATGTATAGATTTATTTTTTCGTAATTAAACTTATTCTGAGGCCCCCATCTGTAGAGGATAAGGCACCGAGGCGGCCCAAGGCGTACAGTTGACCCAATCCGAGTCAACCGCCGACCTGCCGTCTGAAGCAGCAACCTCTCACCAGAAAACCTGTGTTTCACCGATTGCCTGGTTATTTTGAAACATAGGACAAAGTCCTTTAGTTAGCGTGCGTCGGATGGTATACGTTTGCCTGGTACATTACGATTGCCCGGGTTAATTTTTGCTTCAAAACGTATCGTTCAGATATTTTGCCCGGACCGGTGGCCGACTCGGATTGCGTCACCTCGGCGGCATGGAGACCGCCTCAGTTTCTCACTCTTGTTAGATTGGGATTTTACCCCCATTACTTTGACTTCACAATATTGTTTTAGGAAAAAAATTAATTCATGATCCAAATTATGCGCACCCCAGGAGATGAGGACTGATTTTTCTCACAGATTTGGGAATTTCAAAGCACAACAAAGATTTCTCGAAACTTTTTCTATTCCATTCAGCTTCCTTGATGAGCATGTCTCTTTAAAAAAGGCAGATGTAACTCATTCAAATGTAGTGCGATTCGAACTGCTTAACAAATTTGATCACCATGTTCTTTTGGATTTCTTCTCTTAATTTGTTCCAAAAGCGCAATTTCAAGAAATGAAAAAATATCTTGTTATTGCTTCTTTATCTGAATCCATTTGTATGAACATTTTTGAGAAGTTGTGTTTTTCGTTATGAAACAAGGGAAATTAAAATCAATGAGCAAAATAACTAATGATCATTTGAAAAATTCGCTTCGCGTAGCGCCCAATAAACTGGCTTAAAAAAGTTATCTAGATAAAATCGAAACGGCATTGGAGTATATTTGTATTTCAACATTTTCTATATTGAAATAAATTAATGAATATTGTGATAATTTTTTTAGTGATCAATTTACCCGTGATCATATTATAAGTCTTCATATTATAAAACAAAATAGTTTATAATTTAAATACTGTAGTGAGGCTTAGAAAAAAAAAGGAGAAATATATACTTTATATTTTACATTTTATCATAAACAGCAGTGGAAAAAAAACATTGCGGCCCGCGGCTATGATGAAAAACCTTGATGCGGCCCGCGTCATGCTTATACCTAGCCATCACTGACTTAATACGTCACAAATCAAGTGATTTCATTACCCCGCTGAGCATTCTAGCGCCCTATGTTATGCAAGTATACCACGAGTGAGACTCGATGTTGTACAGGAACGGGTTGATATCTTCTGTTCACTGAACTTCTACACGCATATCGTTTGATGGTTAGGCTAAATGTTGATAACCATTTGATGCAATAATGTCGATTGATTCCCCAATACGCGTTCAACGTGCATACCAAATTCGAAACTGTGTGTCTAAAGTTCACCAAATCAAGCAAATTCACGGTTCAAGAACTACATACACATGAGAGAAGAGAAATGTAAAATTCAATAATCGTTAGACGATTCTTCCGTTCACATATTTTGATGTCCTAGGCATCATATCAAACATAAAGGACGGTCATCAAATTTACTTGTAACAAATAACATAATCTATTATGATGGATGGATTGATCTTACATGACACTTACATTTGGTCGGGGTTCTGCCAAAACGAACCAAGCGCCATTTTTTTCAAAATTTAGTTACTTACACCATTGGATGCAGAAAATTATAATCTATCGACTGTAAAATGACCATGCCATTCGGACAATTGACAACATTTCCAAAAGAAAAATTCTGTGTAACAGACTGTAAAAAAACGAAACTGCATTCAACCAAAGCGAACCAAATCTGTCTGTCTGTCTGATTCTTATAGATCGGAAACTACTGAACTGATCGACATGAAAATTGGTATGTACGGGTTTTTCTGGTCGGGGAAGGGCCATACAAATGGAGCATACATTTCTGTATAATTTAAGAACTAATCAAGCAAGCGGAACCAAATTTGGCATGTGGAGGTTTTAGGGAACAATAAATGTTTTTATGATGCTTTGACAGCCCTTTCGCCTCTCTAAAGAAAGGGGAGGGGGAAGTTGCTGATCAACTATTCAAACAAATGGATTCAAACTTAGCATATAAAGGTTTTAGGAATCGATAAACGTTTCTATGGTAGTTCGCTCCTACACTGCTCTCCCCTCTCTTAAGAGGGGCTCCCATACAAATGAAATACAAATTTCTGCATAACTCGATAACTAATCAAGCAAATTGAGCCATATTTGGCATGTGGAGGTTTTAAGGGGCACGAAACGTTTCTATCATGGTTCGATACACCTACCCCCTCTCTAAGTGCATGGGGGCTGCTGGACCCATGAACGTGCGCTTAGTAAGAAACCGTGGATGTGATAACGAAACACAATTTTGGGCGAGACGAAGTTTGCCGGGTCAGCTAGTGTCTGAATAATTTGAAAAGAAAATCCGTGAAACCCTTCTAAAGGCGGGTTGGGTTGTAGAGGGTTAACTCTCGGGGGATAATACAAGCTGACAACGCAAAGGACTGTATTATTAAAATCGTAGAAAGAAATATCATTTCGTGAAGAAAGTCATGTTTCGGACAGAACAAAAGCATCACAATTAATGTTATGAATTAAAAATTTTATCATATCTCATTCAGAAATAAGACTACGACAATTTCACTGTAATGCAGTGATATCCACGACCTGTCTATTTAAATTAGACATCGATAGAGATAATCATTGCAAGGAGGGGCCATGTTTGCATCAGTGACAATGGTTCTGATGGAATCGGAAAAATTAAAGAACATGAAGATTATATCCACGATGTGAAACAAATTAACAGAAGGTATCACCGGAGGGTCTTGTCCTTGACATTTGAGTGTGGTCACATTTTTGCGACGTTGTGTCCCATGGAAAATTAACAGTGCCTACGTACCCGATTCGATTTCGTTAACTGACAGCGAAGCGAAAAGATTGTTCGTGGTTAAAGGTTGTTAATGTTGAGCCAGTGGAAATGCGCCGTCAGAAATTTTCGCGAAAGTGCGTTTAGAGCGTTCCCTCAAAGAGCGCTTCTGTTTATCCCAGCGACTTTTGTAAGTTTCACGAGCACGTGTGGGATTTCCCCGCAATATGGACACTTATGATCAGTCGAACTGTAGCTAAGGTAGATGACAATGACCAGCGGGAGGATTTTCAGCAAACCAGTCCACATGCATGCATTGCCAGAACCACATTGCAAGGGCAATTTCGGGACAAGAGGAGCACGATAGTTACGATGTTGCGATCACGGGCTCGGTATTTTCAGTCGGTCCTCGAGAGGTAACTTTAAAAATTAGCATGTTGGGTCCACTTCTAACTCATTATAATTATGCAGCTGGTCCAGCTTTCCCACAGAGAACCCTTCAAAAAATTACATTTGTTGCAAACAAGACTGGCATTTTGTGGCTTGATCATTGCGCAGGACAGAACAAAAATTATCATTCTATCCCTGAACCAATTCTCCAGCAATCGAAATCCTTTGAATTACTCTGAAGTGTTTGAAGTCGGGTCACACAATCCACGCGACAGGTGAACTAGCTCGTAAAGAGGTTCAAAACTTTCAAGACTTTGTTGAGTCATTAACTCCCGGACCACCATTGAGCCACAAAATGGTGAAATGCAACCGTCATAATTCTATGAGTGTTCAGTTCAATTTAAACAAACAGAACTGGAACTGGAACAACCAATTCGAAATATGGACCTCAGAAATCTTTAAGTGCTTTAAATGACTGTCAAATTTGGCATCAATATTATGAAGTTTTGGGATTCTCTTATTTATGGCTTCGTAACTTGTTTCGACCATGTTTCCGGAATCTGCGGAACTCGTTACTAAAACAAAATGCAGAATTATGGGTCCATTTAATATATTGAATACCCCGAAAAGTAATTGCTGATTTTTCATTACAAATAAAATACTTTTTTGTATATATAATACACATAGAGATGGGATGTACATTATTTTAAAGTTTAAACTCTCAAATTTTGGAATATTTTGCGAACAAATTTTTATCTTTGTGTGTATAGATGTAGTGAATAAAATATCGGGAAGTAAGAAAAATCGATTGCTTTTTGTTTTTTCGAAGATTTTGTGGAACAACACAATTTTTTTTTGCCATGTAATCCAATAATACTTATCAACTAGCATTCATTTGATTCCTATAACGTTTCTCTAGGACCGGAGAGAAATGAACAGAACAAAACTCCAAAATAACAAGTAGAATTATTTCGAAACTCATTGTATATTGTATTGTATCATGGCTCCCCAAGTTTATTGATTGCTCTATTAGTCATCTCGAAATGATGACATTATCGAACAAGGCCATGCAGCTCACTTAGTTTAATATTATCACCCGCGTGCTTTCGATTGGTAGTCCGAGCATCCATCATCGGACCGTATATCTCAGCTTTGGTGTATTAATTGTCTCGCTGATAGATCCAATTACGACCAGCCTTGCTCCATTGATTTAGGACATGAACACAACTGGTCAGCTTTGGTTGGCCATAGCGTTGCAATTGCTCGGCTTGCACCCTTTGCTCGGCTCTACCGAGGAGGTTAAATTGATTAGTGACATGGTCGAAGCACATCGCATAAATCAAATCCCATCCACGAGGACACACATGAAGTAATATATATGGGCATATAAGAAGGCTAATAGGCTGTGGGATCGCCCTGACAAGAGAGAAATGCTTCTATCAAACTACGTCTCAGATTCGTTGATAGCTCTATCACTCCCCTTCTCGATTGCGTTTAGTTTAGCAAAGTTTCGGGGGTCTTTTCCTTATCAGCCAACTGACAAATAGCTTAATTGAACGTTCCTGTTAGCACGGAGAGAGAAGACGAAGGCAAACTTCTTGCTGATTGTTGCGAAGATATTTTTCGCTTTTCCCGCTCTGCCACCACTGCAACACGTTTTCCATCTGCCGAATATCACGAACCGAACAAATGTAAGCAAACTGGTAAAAGCGTGTAATTTAATAACTTACGCAATTTGTTTCCTCTCCAAATGCTATAGGTGTGATGGAGAATAAAAAACTTGCAATGATGAAACTTGGTTTGTTTTGAAGATGGCTGCTCCTCGTGCATTTGGACCAAAAAATTGGGTGGTTTGAAGATTAAGGTTACCGACGATAACATGAGAAGAACCACAATTTTCGTTTTTGCTAACAACTTTGGTTAATTTAATTTTGTGGTGGCGAGTGGCGAATTAAAATTTTACACTCCAATGAAATTTTAGTGTTAATTTTCATTTTTTTTCCAAGGAATGTAGACTTGTTCCCAAAGTTTTATGGGATCCATACAAATCATTCCTAGACAATTTTTCTATACAACTGAAGGTTTCCAGCAATTTTTAGAATAAAAGTACATTCCAAAAATATTCTTAAATCAAAGAAATATCAAAAACACTAAGCGAAATGCGTTGCAACGTTGCATTGAAAACTATCGTATAGCAGAAGTGGTACTAATACAAATCGAGACAGATGTTTTGGGTTCGATACCTTTCAAATCGAAGGGCAGTATGAGCATCGCATGTTTTACTCAGCTGAAGTGAATATGGAACTACCCAACGATTTCCAATCTGTTAATGTCTATATTGCTGTTATTTGTGAATGATTGTCCGCCATTATCAGTATTACTTTGTTTTATATTGAACTAGCTGACCCGGCAAACTTCGTCCCGCCAAAAATTTGTTTTTTGTTATCAATACCTTCAAATATTCACGTTTTCTTACTATGAGCAAGTCCATGAGTCCAACCGCAGAACTGTTCATTGATTGATCTTCTAATCGTCTCCGTTGAATATACTTTTCACTATAAAATTCCTAGTATTTCTAACAAAACTCATCATTATAATATCAGATTATTTTCAGTAACAATTCTCGTTCAAGATTTTTCAACCACTTGTAAATAACATGTTTCTCCGTTACATGGAATAAAATTTTTATACATAAAATATGATAGAATAAAGACAGTCCTAAATCGGACAATTTGTTCCTCGAGTTCTGCTCTTATCAACACATCTGGCGATTCCTTTTTTTTTGTACAGATAGAAGAAGATATAGGAGTGCGTTTAATCACATTAAAATCCAATTCCAGTTTCGAACAAAGATCAATTTCGCTAGCGCAAACATCAAATGGACTAACAGCACTTGTCACTATGTAATTGTAGAACATATGGGAATTTATTTTCCGAATTTTCCCTTTTTCCTTCAAAGTTTTCCGAAAATTTTCAATTGTCATGTTTGGCTGGAATATTTTTGGTTTAAATATGTGTAATATTTTTATGGGACCCCCTCTCCATTCCAGAGGAGGGAGGGGTGTCATACCATTATAGAAACATTTCTCATACCTAAAAACCCTCACATCCCAAATTGTGCTCGATTAGCTTTCGAGTTATGCATAAATTTGTGTTTCATTTGTATGACAGCCTACCCTTGAAGAGCGGGAGGAGTGTTTAACCGCCATAGAAATATTTATTGCATCCTAAAACCTCCACATGCCAAATTTGATTTCGTTTGCTTGATTAATTCTCGAGTAATTCAGAAATTTGTGTTTCATTTGTATGGCAGCCCCCCCCCCCTTAGAGAAGAGGGAGGAGTATCTAACCACTGTAAAAACATTTATTGCACCTCGAGTAATGCAGAAATTCGTGCTTCATTTGTATGGCAGCCCCCCCTTAGAGAGGGGGGTGGAGAGTCTTATCATCATAGAAACATTTATTGCATCATAAAACCTCAATATGCCAAATTTGGTTTCATTTGCTTGATAAATTCTCGAGTAATGCAGAAATTTGTGTTTCATTTGTATAGCAGCTCCCTCTTAGAGAGGGCGTGGAGTGTCTAACCACCAAAGAAACATTTATTGCACCCTAAAATCTCCATATGTCTAATTTGGTTTCATTTGCTTGATTTATTCTCGAGTAATGCAGAAATTTAGGTTTTATTTGTATGGCAGCCCCCCCCCCCTTAGAGAGGGGGGAGGGATATCTATACTCCATTGAAACATTTATTGCACCCTAAAACCTCTACATTCCAAATTTCGTTTCATTTGCTTGATTGATTCTCGAGTAATGCAGAAATGTGTGTTTCATTTGTATGACAGCCCCCCTTAGAGAGGGGGGAGGGGTCTTGAAGTATCATAAGAACCTTCCCCGACCCCAAAAACCCCTACATACCCATTTTCATGTCGATCGGTTCAGGAGTTTCCGAGTCCATAAGAATCAGACAGATAGACAGACGGACAGAAATCCATTTATATATATATATATATATATATATATATATATAGGGTTGGGGAAAAAGAAATGTCGTACTTCTGATCGAAATTTGACGCTTTATTTAACATACCTAAAATTATCCAATTTAAGTCAAATATGTGCCGTTTTGTTCGCAAACTTATTGCCATTTAGAAGGCAACTTCTTTATCCCCCCTCCTTATTTGCAAAAAACTCAGACAGCCAGTTTTCGCAAATCTCTTTTGAGGCCAACTTAGTATCACCAAGATCGTTTTGAATGGACCGGAAGAGATGATAATCACTTGGAGCCAGGTCCGGACTATACGGTGGGTGCAATAGGACATCCCATCCGAGCTCCCGTAGCTTCTGGCGGGTCATCAAAGATGTGTGAGGCCGTACGTTGTCCTGGTGGAAAACAGTGGAAAACAACACCATTCCTCTTGATCATTTCTGGCCGCTTCTGGTCAATCGCCTGCTTCAAACGGTCAAGCTGCTCACAGTAGAGAACCGAGTTGAGGGTCTGGTCATAGTTGAGCAGCTCATAGTGGATGATTCCCTTCCAATCGCACCAAACACACAGCAAAACCTTCCTGGCCGTCAATCCGGGCTTGGCGATGGTTTGGGTCGGCTCATCGCGCTTCGACCACGACTTTTTTTCGCTTTAGGTTGTCGTACGTGATCCACTTATCATCACCAGTCACCATCTTCTTCAAAAATGGGTCGAGTTCGTTCTGTTTCAGCAGTGCATCTCAGGCGTTGATTCGGTCTAAAATATTTTTTGCGTCAACTCGTGTGGCACCCATACATCCATCTTTTTTTGAAATCCAATCTTCTGCAAATGGTTCCAAACGGTTTTATGGTCTATACCCAGTTCCTGGCCAATCGAGCGAGTGCTCACATGCCGGTCTACTTGGATGATTTCAACGATTTTATTGGTTTCCACGACGATTGGCCTACCAGTACGGTGTGTATCTTCGACAGCCACTAGGGGAAAGTAGGTAAAGACGGACACCCTAACGTGTAGTCTCAATTTTTACACATATATAGCTTTCATGATCGCAGCTGTTGTACAAATTGAAACTTCAGGTCCTTTTCTATCATAATTACTGTTGATACTACTAAATTTATTCCAACATTGATGTATTCTGGGTCATTGAAAAAAATGCATCGAAATACTATTTCTTCACATGGTCGGGAAAGATGGACACTTACGGAAAAGTTGTAGTTTTTGTACGTATTTTAGTGTTTTCAGCATTGGGGAGTGTTCTTGAATTACGCTACGATTCGAAAGGCTACTCATGTTGTTCGTAGACAGTTTCATCCTTGGAAGGGAACGACAGAAGAGGTCAAATACATACACTCCATGCAAAAATTTCTGGATTTTTGCGGGCCATTGTCCTCGCAAAGGAAGGAAAAGGATCTGAAATAGCCAACAACCTGTCCACGCATATTTTAAATGACCTCCTAGGAAAACGATAATTCATTTGTAAAGTTTAATGATACACTTAAAAATATTTCAAAACGAAAGTTTATTCATAAAGCGTTAGAAACAATTCATCGATGGTTTAAGTTCATTTGAGTATTTAAATTAATTCAATTTTCAATGGGAATAAAAAAACAAGAAAAAAAAGAAGAATCAAGAGCAGTACTGACAAATAGTTGCAGCAGAAGTAAAGCATTCAGCGTGGAACCATGAAAGGCATTGTAAGCATATTATCCAACCTGTCCCGAAATCTGAATCAGAAAACTGGCTTCCGCATTTCTCGCATAGATTATCAGATGAGTTGCCCTTTGCCCTTATTTTGCTTAGGCTTCTTCGAAGAGCGTTGTTTTTGTTCTTTTTTGATGGATTTATTGTCTTTCGATGCTTTCGCCTTCTTCAAAGTGTCAGCGTTTTGAGCAGACGTTATGTCAGCTGCCTTTTCTGCTTGGCGTTTTCTCTTCTTGACTTTCGGGTTGACCATTTTCGGTAACGGAAGTATGATCGATGGAGATATTTCAAACACCGGGTTATTGGCCTTTGAGATGCTGTCCGGTTCTGCGGAATCAACCATGATGTCTTCGGGAAGCACTTGAACTTCTTTATCCTCACAGGAAATGCGATTTATGGTCGATTTACTAGGCGCACCTTCAAGATGCAATCGAAACGTCTCTTCTTCACGAAGAATCTCAGGATCGGGTTGATCAGTCACCGTGGCCGGGGCAAAGTCATCATCGGAAAAAATATTGCGATCAAATGGCCAAATTCCGGTTTTTTCGAACCCATTCTCAGCAATTTCCGTAGTAGCCACCTTGATAAATGCAGGTTTCATGAGCTCGGCAACGTCATATTGGCTGACGATTTTACCTGGATTCTGTTGTAGGAAACGCTCTACTTCATGTACGTAGTACGTCTTGAAAGGTGCCATAAAGGATACATCAAGCGGTTGAAGTTTGTTGCTAGTGTGAGGTGGTAAAACTAGAACCTTAACAAAGTTAGCTCTAGCTTTCTCGGTAAAAGCTAGGTTCTTCGTGTGCGACCAATGGCCATCAATTATGAGCAAGGCAGGACTGTCTTCAGAAGGTTTTACATGCTCCAAGAAGTGATCGAACCACTCATTGAATATTTCGACCGTCATGTAACCCGATGCATTACAGGCAAATTTGCTTCCACGTGATGCCCCTTTCTTCAAAGCTTCGCGCATCCGCATGCGAAGAAAAATGAAGAACGGCGGAAGGTGCTGTCCGGTTGCGGACATGCACATTACTGCCGTAGCTGTTTCTCCGCGTTCCGCAGATGTAATACCACCAACCTGTTTTTTGCCTTTCAATGCCGCTACCTTAGACTTCTTCGGAGGAACCTGTAAGAAAGTATGAATAGAAAATTAAACTGATTTTTAAACTAACTACAATGCCAAAACAAATACTAATGGTACAAACACTAGTCTCATCGGCGTTCAAAACACGATCTGGCGTCAATTTGGGATCTTTCAGCGCTTCTTCCAGCAAATCGTAAAACGCAGATACTGCTGGCTTATTGAAGCCTCTGGCTCGGGCGGCAGAGGTAGCTTCAGGTTTATGGAACGACAATTTGGGATTTCGTTTCAGAAAATTGCTAAGCCAAGCTTTTCCAGCCATCTTGGTAGACTTGTTGAACGGGTGTGGCAATCCATTTTTTTCGGCCAGATCAAAAGCAAGCTTACGAACATTAGTCATCGTTATTCCATAGAACCTCTTTTCCAAAACCAACAGATGTTGTACCAGCTCCTCTTCTTGTTGAGAATTGAATACGGAACAAGAGGTCCTAGCCGAGTTGATACAGTTGGACTTGTGAGGTGGTGAATCAGTGTGGATCTTGGAATTGCGTAACTTCTTGCTGCTGTCTTCACCGGCGATCCACTTTTTACAGCCTTAATGGCTTGTTCCAACTGCTGAGCGGTCCATGACTGCCGGTTACTCTTGCGCTTGTAATTTGTAGGCATCTTTATAGTAAAACCAAAAAGTTTTGGTTGTAGGAAAATACTAGTGTCCGTCTTTCCTTACCTTAATGTGTCCGTCTTGCCCGAACTCGCAGCTTTTTTTTCGAATGACCGTAGCTCTTTATATAAGCGTTAAAAAACCACTGATTTATCACAGGATAGTTAATGATGGACTAAATAAACACTTACCCGTTGGAGGAACACGTAAAAAACAAAAAATCACGAACTTTTCGCTATTTTCTACGGAGTAAAAATTACATCGAATGGTGCACCCGCGAAGATAATTTTTGTTTTGTTTACAAGCTTGACAGTTCTCTCGCTGGAAATCAACAGTGTGTCTCGAAAGTATTGATACACTTTATTGAAAGTATTTGCATAACTAAAATATTTCAAAAAATTTTAGTTAATGAAATATTAAAAGTGTCCATCTTACCCGCAGTGTCCGTCTTTATCTACTTTCTCCTACACCAGAACGAGATCGATCAAACCAACGCTGTGCTGTGCGAATCGTTACTGTATCGGGTCCATAAACTACACGTATTTTTTCGGCCGCCTTCGTTGCAGTTTTACCTCGCAGGTAGTAAAAACGTAAAATATGGCGAATTTCTTGCTTGGTGGATCATCCATCTTTGACGCGCTATAACTAGAGACTGAAAAGGACAATCACAATACTGTCAAAACTGTCAATACTGTCCGATGAACAATTGCAAATATAAATATATATAGAAGGTGCATTTGCATATGAAGTAAAATTCTGATTATACGCGAGCGTAACATGGGCAAATTTATAACACATGCGAATTGGGGCCCTTTTGGTATTAACAAGTTCTTCCGCATAGTAACTCGATGTTGATAATTCCTTAATGTTTCCCTTCGTTGATCGTATTGTTTTCACATATTCACGTTAGAGAGTCTTAACCCCTTCCCGTACGATTTATTTTTTCGAAAAAGCGAACCAAATGCAACAGTTTCGATGGATCACGCATCGAGTAATTTCACTTCTCTACTGAGCGTCGTAGCGCCTTGTGATATGAAAGCGCGCCACGAGAGAGACTCGATGTTATACATTATGGCAGAATCATTTCACATCGAGTGAGACTCGATGTTGCACGTGAAAGGGTTAACGCTCTACGTTGGCCGAGGCCGTGGCAGTGTTCCAAGCTCTGCAATACAATTTTCTTACCCAACGTTAAAGTTGCTAAAACTTACATTATAATCCCATTAAACGTAGAAATAATAATTGTATTGATATCAACACAATTTTATTCTATTGATTTCAATGACATGAAACGCTATGACTCAGGAATAACATTTTATTGAGTGGTTTTTATAGCTGTTTTTATGATGTTGTCTGGCATCAGTGTCGAAATAATAACGATGCTTTCACCGATACAAACAAAACCATTGCCGAAGATTGAAAAATGAAAATTTAACTTTCAGAGCACTAGCTCGAGTTTTCCGACGTTTTTCACTATACAGTGCGACAGCAGATGAAAATTTAATATCTTGTGAGTAATCGATTAGAGTTTGGTTGATATTGCTTGATGGAAAGTGTGCGTAAACGATCATTTTCTTCACACTGCTTCGCAAAATTATTGATTTTCGGGCTAGGGGTGAGGGAGGGAGATGAAAGAAATGAGCGCCATTGTGGCTAGCTTCCACCTTCACCTTTAATGCGCAAATGCGCACACTTACAGAATTCAAGAGGCACTGTATTTCACACATTAAAGCTGTATTTTCTAAACTGCCGATTTTTTTTAATTTTTTTGACAAAGAACAATAACTAGCGAAGCTTTTTTTGGAACGGATCATGCTGTGTAGAATTTGTATTTTTAATATTATTTTCAAAAATTTTTATTTATCAGTATTATGTCTGTCATGACATTGGTGATGATGGAGCATTTTTATTTTTTTATTTGGTTGTTGTCTTTTGTATTAGTTTAAAATCAGATATAAAGGATATAAAATCAAATTTTTGTGAGAGCCGGTCTAGGAGTTTTTCGTGAAGGAAAATCTCTTGACTTATCTGGATGGGGATGCTCATTGTCTATCCAAAAGGCCTTGTCGGAACCCTATCGGCTTTTTGCCGGACAAGACTGAGTATTGGCATCTCTTTTGATAAGGTAATAAAGTAATCTTTTTTGAATTTATATCTGTAAAGCGCACTTATTCCCAGCTGTATTTGACAATGTGAAAGATAGGTCAGAACCTCACTTATCAGATTCTATAGCAAACATAAATTGGAACGTTTTTGCAATTGAGTTATTAACTAAAGAAAAAGTTGATGAAGAGAAATCGATCAAGTCACTTACACCCCTTGCATTCTAACCCCTCAAATATAAATATGTAATATTTCTTCATTGGCTCATACCGGTTCCCGGAATAAATCGCCACAGAAAACGACTGCAACAGAAACCACCGCTTATAAAATGTGTAGTAGGCTATAAATATTGTGGCGCGGTATTGTATTTCAAAACAAGAATTAACCGGGCAAACGTATCGCCCCAGGCAAACGTAACGCCCCGGGCAGACGTATACCGTCCGACGCTCGCTAGAGCTCGGTCGGACATTGCTAAAGGATCGTATCCTATGTTTCAAACTAACCGGGCAATCAGTGGATCCCAGGTTTGCGTGCGAGACACCGCCGCTTCCGACGGCGGGTCGGCGGTGGACTCGGATTGCGTCATCTTGGCGGCATGGGCCGCCTCGATTCCTTATCCTCGCCAAATGGGGACTTCGTCCCCATTACATTGTCCTCAGAATAAATTTCGAAAAACGAGAACAAGAGAATAAATTTATAATAGAAATGTGAGGCACATGATGTTTTTCCCGCGCCAAATATTTCTAGCCTACTACACTTTTTCTAAGCGGTTGTTTCTGTTGCAGTTGTTTACTGTGGCGATTTATTCCGGTCACCGCTCATACCATAGAGAGATGTATAAAGATTGTTCATACAAAATTTTAAATAAGATCCAGTAGAACGTCAGTTTGAAAATAGTAGTATCGAAAACATGCGTTTAAAATTATGAGTGATGGACGCAGATTGGATACCATATCACAGAATGTAAATAAAAGGTTAATAATTACAATTTTGAAAATTCCTTCCAAGAACAACTTTCTGAATGTATAAAAAATATGATTTTTTTTCGATTTTTTCGAATTTCTATACTTGGATGTTCAGAACCTAAAAAATCAAACAAGAAGGATTGTTTCATTCCTGCTGAAACATTCCGGCCTAGCCGTTGAACACCCTGTATTTATATATGCACTCACAAATAATGAAGAACATATTCTCCGATTTCAATTATTCATTGAAAAATTATAACTATTGTTGACAACAGGAAGAATATAAATAATAATTGCCTATTTATCAGCATTCGGAGAACTATTCTAAGAAGTGACATTTAAGAAAAATTTGAGGGGTTGTATCCGAGACACGACCGCTTAGGACGTAGGACTACGCAATCTTTTTTTTTTAAATTTGATGGTTTATCATTTCGGATAATTTTTACGAATACGTCGAAAGTTCATAAGTAACTCTTTAGTAAAAAAATTCGGGAACCCTGAAAAGGTTTAATGGCTTGCGGAGTTTTGTAGAATCATTCCTAGTAGCAACGATTCTTTCTTGCCTTTGCGAGAAGAGTACACTAATTGGTCATATGTGGCAATTTGAGTATTTAACGGTAGGCATCATATGTGCTTCGCCATTCAACAATCATCAAATACGCGTCTAACAGATGCACACAGTTGCAGCGATTAAGTGAAATATTCGCTAGCGTTCACAGCTCGAATGGAAACATAAAACACAATAAGCGACCTTTGTTGTTTTGAGCACAGAAAGATTCTGAGCGGCAGCTTACTTACTTCCAAATATTCGCTTTTTGCTATCCCCCTTCGTTGTTTATATTTTTCTTCTCCTTCTTTTCCTTTATTTACGTAGACTTTAAATCCAACGATTCATTCGTCTCTGACTGTTTCTATTCTACCGGCTGCATATGTTGCTCACTATTGAGAGCTCTGTTCGAGAAAGCACACAAATCGACAGAACAAATGTATGGGGAAATGGGAATGCTTCCAACTTTCATCAATTTAGACCATATACAGACTATGGGATTGTAATGTATAGCATATCAAACAAATCTTAGAAAATTTCCGATTCGATTGGAATGCAAATCGTTAAAATCCGTTCGCAGCAAAAATAGTTATTAACATTAACTTTATTTCATAAAAACGTGACCTCTTTTCTGATTTGGCACCCTTAATGTAAGACGTAGTCCTACGTCAAAAACGACAAAAGCAAATGTGGACTAAACAACAATACAAATCTGTGCCCGGGTGCGAAATCGTCATACAAACAAAATGGCTTTCCTGCCATTCCATATGCGTAAATTTGGCCGGTGACTTGAGGGTAGACGAGCAGACGAGAATTGATATTCCGTTGCCAGTAGAAACATATCCATCCGGAGCAGCCAGAAAAAGCCACGCATCTCGTCGTTTTGGGGCTCGCACTCTGCTATATATCATCTCGGTTTTTCGTCCTTGTTTCCCACATCGTGACGAATAGACAGCAAGCGGCCCCCCGTATCGGTGAGTCAGTGAACAGCACACGGCTTGGTGTCTCCACAGAGCGAGGTGGCTGTGCGGTAGAGCGACAGGAAAACATTGCCTGGGAAATTATGTGTTGCGCAACATTGCCGAGTTCGAGCTGTGTGTATATAAGAATGGGAGTTTCCGCCTACTTTTCGGTGTTGCTTTCTATATAGGCGTTGCCGCTAATTACTCAGTCGAAAATGTGCGCCTGCTATGGGAGCTGTCGTCAGTCTGGATTGGCGTTTGCTCAAATTGAAGCATTTTTGTCATATGGAAACTGAAATATTTCTGCTAATGTTTTAAACAGTAAAATAATCCGGATGAAATTGATGGAATAAGTATTTTTTGTAATCTATTCAAATTATAATCCACACGGATGAAATACAAAACAAATAGTTTCAGCACATTAGAGTGGCAAATTAAAAAGTAATAAGCGACCTGAATGCAACTATGATCAGTGCTTCTTGCTTTTTAGCATTTTGCGTTATCCAAATAATCAAATTTTTATACTGAGAAGCGGATTTTTTTGTTTTAAACACACTGTAGACACATGAACTACAATCTTCTTGTTGATGTGATTCTGACAAATTTACTAAATTCTTTCGGAAAAAACTACTATTTTTGTACTTTCATAACTGTTACCATTTTACCCATTATCGTAGCATACGAAAGCTGTAGGGGAAAGGGGGGCAGTTTCGCACAACGCTTGTAAACATTAAGTTATACAATTTTCAACCAAATTAAAAATATAAGTAAGTTAACAGCCCTTCCAGCAACAGCTGTCATATGGTTTGACATTTATTACTTACGATAACAATACAGTGCCCTTTTTCATTTACGTTTCCAAACTTTTGAGCTTGAAGTTGTAAGTATTTCCCTAATTTCTATCAGTTTTACTAACTGAGGTGATACGAAATGTAATACGAAATGAAAAAACGTGCATACAACGGGGAAATAAAGGTCTATTTATTAGATAAAATTATGATTTGTCTTCGGATGGTGGTGGGGCACATTCGGACACTGTTTAATACCTCATGAAAATTGTGTCTGATTGTTGTTTACTAACAAACATTAATTTAGTCTGATTCTAATGATGGTTCGAAACTACAAAAAGAAAACCGATAGAACCAGCATCAACGAAGATGAGAAAGTGCTATCGAACTAGTTTCGAAAAGGAATAGAACGTTTTCATGATTCATGATTTCCAAAATCAAAAATCAATCAAAAAGTCATTGCACTTTGTAAACAATTAAATGCCGAGAAAATAGCACAATTCATGTATATTTTCCACCTTGTGTCACAAATCGCTTATAACCGTTGGATGTTTCAGTTATGGGCCCCTTCAAGCAAAAGCTCTCAGTTTCCCAGAACGATTGGCAACCATCCTGGAAAAACTATTTCTATACACGACCTTTCAGGTACAGTTGCATCGGCTTATAATGCTTCTTTCAATCTGAGTAATATCCTAGCTGGATTCAAAATGACAGGTTGCTATCCATTCTCAAGAAAGGTTTTTTCGGACAAGGATTTTGAATGCTCATGTGATTTCACCTAATGGAGCGGAGGTAGCAACTGACTCATCGGGTAATACAACAATGCTGCATAACGTTGTCCGAAAGTGCCCCAGGATTGTCCGAAACTGCCCCACACATGGGCATTCGGACAAAAAGGCAATTTTCAAAAGTTTCGAGTTTATTTATTCATTTATGGCATCAACGCACACCTCTAACACGCTCATATGATACATTGATGTCCAAATGACAACCAGGATGAATTCACGATTTTTTTAAGTTCACAAAAAATATCAAAAATCAAGGAAAAAAAAGTGTCCGAAGGGCCCCCTCTCTCCCCTACTTTTTAAAGTTTCACGTTTCTTGGCAGTGATCAAGAATAGTTTTCTCTCGGTAATTTTCTTAATGAAGGATTCACTAACTTTACGAAAGCATCAAGAAGTTTGCCGGATCAGCTAGTTGCTTATAAAAATCAGGACAAATGCTAGAATATGAAAAATAAATCAGAAAATCCCGAAAACATCTCAAAATCAGGACGTGTCCTGCTAAATCAGGACAGATGATAGCCATTCCCCATGTTACATTAAATAATCTAATCATCAAATGGTCGGTGTTAAGTCAGAGCGAACCAAGTCGCAAAACTAAAAATTTCGAGTTATTGATTGCATTATGTTGAACATTTTGTGAGCTACATTCTGCATTTAACAGATTTGAAAAATCACGCGTAAAGCAAGAATAACTTATCGAAATTGTTTGGAACGCTCAATAGAAACCCCTTGTAGCACCAGACTTCAAACTCATTTTTCTCGAAGTCATGAAAATGTCACTTGTTCCTGTCTGACTTAACACCGACCAAATGAAAATCGTACATATTCTGTTATCCAACCTGATATTGATGCTATGCGTGAAACTGTACATTATGAATATGTTTTTGGATCTCCGTCTTTTATTAGGATTGACATCAACAATTGAGGAATTATCCACTTTGATCAGAAGCACATTTTTTTAAATCTTTGATATAATCATCCGGTCAGCCAAAAAAGATTTTTTTTCGGGAGAATCATCGATCTCATCACCTTTGGTAGGATCAAATTGATCATTAAATGATGTGTATGCTGTTAAAAGTAAATATGTTTGGTTCCAACTGACGACGAAGAATGCATTTTTTTCCAGAATATAAATTTTTATTAAGGCTCATATGGCGTCAGCCTGACGTGGCCGGGAGTTCAATATTTCGACAATGTTCGCCTTATAACTATGTAACAGCAATATGTAACCGATTACTCGCGGTTGGCTTGAGGTTAGTATTACAAGTGTTCTCATAATTGGGATGTTGCAGTCTTCAACGATCTGTACATGTGCCCGACACGGAATACTTCCTATTTGGATGTAGCTGACCATTAATCAGCAACGCCCTCTAGTCTGTACCCCATATCTAGCGTGGTGCGTCTTTCTCGACCCGAAGAATCCAGGATAGAATGGTCACTAGCCGGTGGAATCATCAGCTCGTGTAGAGTTGCCATGAGCGGTACAATCCTCAGCTCTTGGTGAATGATCAGTGGGCTGCACAACCTTCGGCCCGTGTATCTGTAGAGAGTGTGTGTATGTAGGGATATAATACAGGGATACAACGGAGGAAACATCATTAAACGTTGACATCGGCGTTTCTGAGGAACAGGTATAGATGGAGCAGAAGATCAGGATCACGGCTACCTAAGATATCCCGGACGGGAATATCCGATTGTCTGCCTTGTGCCCTCAATGCTCTAGAGAGCTGAGAGCGGGCAGTATGGAACCGGATACACGACCAGACAACATACTCGATGTCGTGGTAGTCATCGCCACAATCACAAAGATTGTTTGCTGCGAGCCCAATGCGATAGAGATGCGCGTTTAGGTTGTAGTGATTGGACATAAGCCGAGATATCACGCGAATGAAATCACGACCTACATTCAATCCCTTAAACCATGCACTCGTTGAGACCTTAGGGATAATCGTGCGTAACCAACGACCGAACTAATCTCCACTCCACATGCGCTGCCAACTTACGAGTGTGTCCTGACGAGAAATGTGAAAAAAATCGTTATAAACAATTTGCCTTTCAAAAAGTGTGCCTTCTGAAGCGCCCACCTTAGCTAGCGAGTCCGCTTTCTCATTCCCGGGAATCGAGCAATGAGAGGGAACCCATATTAAGATAATCTTAAATGATTTTCCGACCAAAACCCTCAATAGATGTCTTATTCTTGTTAGGAAATATGATGAGCGTTTATCAACTTTCATTGAGCGGATTGCCTCTATTGAGCTGAGACTGTTCAGTGACATACACGAAACAAGGATCTTTGAGTTACTTCAATGAAATGTATAAATTAGAACTTATAATTCTTGTTATTTCATCAAACGAAATCCGAAGCCAAACGCATTACTCCATGAAGCCATAAAGCATGTTTTGCAGTGAAGTCTCTCAGAATATTATCCTCTAAGATATCAGTTCAAGAGTCTTCGCAGAAAACTTGATACTTTATTAAGGGGGTATTCTAGTGTAGAGACAGGAATTTTGGACGTTTTTTCGAGCTCCGTAAAAATAAAACGAAAATTATGTTTACGATCTATTATATCATTATTGGTTTATCTAGTTTTTAACAATAAAACTAAAATTTAGCGGTGAAAAAATATTCATAACTAGAATAATAATAAGCTGATGAAGTGATGGGGTTAAAATAAAGTTGTACCATGGCGTACACGATTCCAGCCCTTCTGGTTATCTTAAACAGAAAAATCGAACAGATTCTGATTCAGTAAAGATGCCACTATCGCATGAACCTCAGACAATCCAAAAACATCTTTTGACGTGGGACTACGTCTTTGATTTCTATATAGGGGGTCACTCTACGAAAAATGTAACGTTTATTAAGAGTTTTCAAATGCATATTACGCAGAATCGATCTAACGATTCATGCTATAATATATACCATTAGACGGCAAATTTATCCAGCATTTTTTCGCCTGAGACATCAACAGTCGAAATAATAAAACAAGTGAGCAGTTCAACAAATAGAAGAGGTATGTTTTGCGAGCGGAGGTGAAGGTAAATCATGTATAATGCATTCTTTCTTGCAATTTCGTTCCCATGAATGTTGTCTGTAACATAAAATTGCGTGCAATAATTCATGCTAGATATGTTAGCAAGAAGTTAAAGTAATCAGATGCAAGATTTCATGCATCACTCAAACATCATGCAAGATTTCATCAAAGCAACGAGGAAAGTGTCACCCAGACAGTGATCGTTCATTAATTAAGAAGAGGCAGCGATTATCATGCGAAGACTTATTGAGATCTGCATTACATCGCATCACAAAAATGAAACGAAATGAAATAGTCATGTTTTTCATGACTCATATTCATAATTCTCAATGACTCAATTCCTTCTATGATAAATTGAGCAGTAGAACCAATACGACTTGATTGTGATAGTCTGCAAGCGAACATTATTTCACCGAAAAAACTACTGCTCTCGATGCCATAGAACAAGACTAATAATAAGAATAAGACAATGGAACGAAATCACAATACCATAGCTATCCATGGAAAATAAAGCAGCTTCATGAGTTCATGTGTATTTTACCTCAAAATATCACGAAATCGTGAGTATTTTCAACTAGTTTTTTTTCGTTTCTTCCCCATAAATTTCATATTCAATGTAATCAATGACGATATTAGTTTTTGTTTACCGATTCACATATACTTCATCTACCATTCCACCCTGTTATTTGTTCCACTAATATTCATTAATCATTTTCAGTTAGACAGTTGAACTTCCTACCAGAAGCTTATTGTCTTTCTTTGTTCGTTACAAACCGTTTGATGAGTACATACAGTGGTAGACATTCGTTTAGCCGCACCCTATTTTTCCTCAATATTTTTAAAAATAAGTCAATTCTTTGTTTTCTGAGTAATTCAAATATGTGGAATCAAGGTGGACATTCGTTTAGCCGCATCCTAAAATTTCAATAAAAGAAAATTTGTGCAGCAAATTTCGAGTCCAATCGGTAGCTAATATTTAGTATGTCCACCTCCATTTCGGATCACTTTGAAAACTTGATTTGGCATCCAGTCAGACAGCTTTTAAAGTGTTGCCATATTGATTATAGCCCAACATTCCTGAATTACTGCCTTGAGACTGGAAATGTTGTCAAATTGTCATCCGTTTGCATAGACCATCTCGGCCAAGATTATCCATAGGTTATCTATGGGATTGCAAACGACATCCTCGGTAGCGTTATTCTCAATATGGCCAATCAAAACGTCCTCCAGTAATTGAAGATACTTTTCGGAGTTCATTCGGGTGAAAATGAAACAAATGAGAAGCTTGCTGTGATAGAAAACGGCTCCCCACACTGTCAAACTTCCGCCCCCAAAGTTTCGCTTCGATCTCACGACATGCCGTTGACTTAAATTGTACCAATAGCAACTGTAACAGTCCGGACCATCCAAATTGAACTTTTTTCGCCGGAAAATAAACATTTCTCCATTCTAGTTTCCATTCCATGTATTTACGGGCGAAAATGAGATGGTTCTGCTTATGGGTGGCGGTCAGTTTCGGCTTCCCTTGAAGTTTCTTCCATATGATGTTTGGTGACTCATTCAAGATGCGCGCAATATGCCTCTTCGTTACTGGAACAACCGATTCTGCCTTAATGTATGAGCAGGACATCGTTTTCTGGTTGCTTAGTGTCTTATTCGACCTTTAAGATGCAAAGTAACTTTGTTGTTCCCATTTGTTGGTCGTTATATCCCATATTTCTGGCACTATTTAAAAAAAATTCCGTGTCACTTTCTCAGATAGACCAATTTTTGTTACGATCGAGCGATTAGAAAACTTTTGTTCACTGAATATCTTTATTATTTTCCGTCAATAGAATACCTTTCGCCATTCCTTAAAATTCTACGTAAATCACTAATCTGACCTTTTTAGAGGCGAATGAACTGCAAAGTTTAAAGCCTCTTAAAAACAAAGAAAGAAAGAAAGTAATCTGACCCACTTCTTACGTTGCACATCTAATATTTATCTTGTAAATTGAACATTCCCAAGCGTTTTTTCAAAAAACACAGATAAAGGCTTGTTGCTTATGCGAAAACTCGATTTTTATGCCCTGCGGCTAAACGTATGTCTCGGGAAAAAACGACGTTTGAATGTGTGTGTGATTATGACGCACGCCCTTTCAATAAAATTGACTTAAATATATTATCACTACAGCAAATAAGTATCCCGATAAAAAGAACATTCCTAGTTATTTTTTAAGTATTTCAAGTTTTTTTCAAGTGCGGCTAAACGAATGTCTATCACTGTACCACAAACGGCCCTATTCAGGGCTACTATTTAGAGTTTCAAAAGAGTTAAACTAACAGATTTCTGAACAATGAAAATAATTACATTTAAAATAACCAAGTGTTCTGAACAATCACAGTTCTACGTCAAACTTCCGTCCGTGCCCCTAGGCTCAGACCCTTTTACTTTTTTGACAAAATGGCGACCGTATGAAAAACAAAATGCGGTTCAAAACGTTTTTTCTAACGTTTCTCGATTTTTTAAAAATAGGTAAATTTAAAAAAATATCATTTTCTAGAGGTTCATGCGATAGAGAGAAGCCTTCAGATTGTATCCATATAAATTCGACACGAATCGGTTCAGTAGAACTTCAGATATCGTGTACGCCAGTTTGAAGAAACTAGTTTCGAGAAAAACGCGTTTGAAGTTCATTGTGATGGCCGTAACAGGTTAGATACCGCATAACTTAAATGGCTCTAACTCGGCGAATAATAGGATTTTCGATGATTCCTTTCTAAGGTATATTCTTGAATGCATAAGCTACAGAAATTTGCAGCAATTTTTTTTTTATTTTTTCGAATTTCTAGAGTTAAATACTACCTCAAAGGATATTCATTCTAAATGGAAAATTTTTTCATCGTTCATTATACTAATGCAAAAATATGTTGATCCTTCTCCCTAAAATGTGATCCTTTTTTTTGTTTCGTGCAAACATTCAGTTTCTTCCAGTTTCATATCTACAAATAAAAAGACGAATATCTGGCTGCCGAATATGCGAATATCTGGATATCCGGCTATCCGGTATCCGGCCAAACCACTATCCATTTCATCATTCTTTCTTACTGTCACATGCTCTGAGGGACCATGGGAAAAATGTGAACAGAGGGAGAGATGTGATACCGCATTAATTGGAAAATCTGCGTAAAAAAACCCGTGAAAAACCGCGGAGAAAAAACCTGGATGTATTTATTTTTCCACAACACAAAAAGAACTGAACTGGAAAGAATATTCAAAATTAGAATAGTTACCGTTTTAACTCAAATTCCGAACACACCATTTTAATAACCAAGTTTACTGAAAATCAATGTTGTTTTGATAGCTACAAATGTTATTATACGGAGTATTATTCCCCAAAGAATATCGAGGTTTCCATTATTCAATTATTTATAACATCGATGTTCAACAAATTTAGTTTGAAATGAAGTTTCCAGAATGTGAGTCAGAAAGTTACAAGCTGGGAAAGTGTGGAGTTGCAGGTTTATCACATTAGTGCCCAGCGTATGAAATTTGATACGCAAAAATGCCCGTTTTTGAAAAACTGTTTTTGATGAAACTAAAGTGTTAAGCGCATTTTAAATGATATCACATGACAATTTAAGAGTGTTTTTTTGTGTCAGTGTCATTTTATCTGTCATTTTTGTTGTTTTGTTGTGTATTGAAACAAGAAAAGTTCGAGTTTAATGGAGTCGCAAAAATAAAGATAAATTTATCAAAGTTTTACCTCTTAAAGGATTCTGAATTGCTCAAATCTGTGACACAACACTACTAGACGTGTGTAAAAAATGATATCTGGCAAAAAATCCGAATAAAATTATGAAACCGCAAAAAAATCTATGTTTACTTTTGAGCGTATGAAATTTCATACGCTGTGCAACTACGGTAAATTTTTTTTCTCAATATCAACTTCCCGATAATCCGGAGGGGCTGCACAATTATCTGATTGATTTGGACGAAGACGCTTTCGAAAATCTAATGTTAACAAATGATATTGACTTTGTCATCGTGCCCCCAAGCGGTGGACACAGCGATGTGGATGCTGGAGATAGTGATTCGGAGGACGGACCTTCCGGTTTTGGCAAACAAATGAATGTCGAGAGCAACATTGAACGAGACCAATCACAAGCATGCTCCTCGGGCAGCAGCAAGAAGCAGAGAGCCAGACACTGGGGAAAAATGACCTTAAATTCGGATGAGAGACATAAATCCAGCAAGGATCATGCAGATCAAGCCTAAACACTCGAAGTCATCGGAAGTTAGGTTTGACGGAATAAATCATTTCATTAATGCGAATCCAACTGGTACCCAACGAAGGTGTGCGTATTGCAACCGATGTACGACGTATATTTGCTTGAAGCGTGATGTTTGCACCCTTCGGAGTGCTTTTTCCGGTACCATACTCAGTGATACTAAATCCGATACACTGCCGTTCTACGCATAACTGTGCTATGTTCTATGCAATCCCTATGAACCGTGGGACAATTATGCGTAGAACGGCAGTACACGAAAGTGCTATTAAACCATGAAAATGGTTGTTGAAGTTGAATTTTATGAAATAAAACCAAAGGATGAAATAAATTCAAAGGATTTCCAATTTTGATACAGTATCGGCTCAGCGTATGAAATTTCATACGTCAGATATCTCAACTTCCAAAGAACTCCAATCCAAAATATTGCATTTCCATCCCGTTGCGGTACGAACCTATGTAGGGAACACTTATCCCACCGCTGTCACCAGATGTAGGGGACACTTTTTCCAGTGTCGTCCCTTTCTTCGGGAGGTCCAGATTACTGAACTTCACATACTCCCATTCACCGCACTCCAACTTCACTTTTGCCGTATCAAACACGGCTTGCGGTTCAGTTTACTGTTCTAGAAACCGCTAACACAAACGGGAACACTCCTCGATTCTTGGAGCCGAATTCTCTGGAAACTATCCGGGCGGTCGGAAAAATATATTCAAAAAGAAAAACAATGTTTAAAAGTGACTGTCTTCGACCGTGTCTATTTTATTACTCTTCTGTTAACAACTTTCATCTTACCAACTAATTATTCGTACAAATTCCTATGGGAGGTGCTTGGAGTCGTTTTTCGAGAGAGAGAGAATACAATTAACCAATTGCAATCGAATTGGCTATAATTGGCTATAATCTTAAACAGTAATTTGTTTACGCGGAATTTTCGTCACGTGAATAATGAACTGTCACCACGAGCCACATAGAAACCCGAGCTTATTTTTTATACTCGCGATACTGGAGTTCGTGTTGGAAAAAAGTTAAACCTGGTCACCGACACTGGCTGACGAACCAGACTGTAATATGAGATAAATCGAAGAGGTGGATGTACTCGCGGGCTCGAAATTGGCTGGCGCTTCAGAAAACATAAAAATGTAAGGAATGTAACTTCCAAGCACCTTTACACAATGTTTGATGATCAGGGGCGCTTCACCTAGATGGACTAGAAAGTTCAAGGATCAAGTTCTTGTACACCTGGGCAGTAATGGGTTAATTTCCGTTCTGGCTGGGAGATTGTTCGTCATACAAATTTCTATCGACATTCACTGTTACACGCGTGTGCTCGAAATTGCCATTCGGTAAACAGTCAAGGCGTGTATTTTCGATTAAGAAGATTTTACTTGGATTTTCACCAGGAATTGTGTACATCGATATTTCAGCGAAATTAAGAAAGATAGAAGTTGGGTGTCAAAAAAAAACAAATTATAGAGTAGTTTGAGAACTTTAATTTTATTGATGGACACATTCAGTTTCAATATCAATTTTTGGGATAAAATTGATAATCACACATTAAAAATTACTAATTTTCACTTCCAAAGCAGTTATTAAAATCTACTAAATTTTCTCAATTTTCAACTGAAGGCAGCAGAATTGACTTACGCAACGTACTTTTTATTGTAGAGCCAGTTTAAGGCAACAGAGTCCGAAATGAAAAAAATTGTTTACACCTCTGTCATTGTTGAAATTTGAACGCATGCGTAGAAGGATTTTTTTCATCAAATATGATCATCTATCACCTTCTGAGAGATTCCGGAAAAAAAATATTGTTTTCATATGAGAAAGTTGTTTTCTGACTTCAAGGGGATGAATCAAAAATTAAAGTCTTCTTTTATTTTCAATAAACGAAAAATATATGCATAAAAAACGATTTAAAAAATATTTTTTAACTCGATAATATACAGGATTCGATTATATACAGTGAAAAGAAATCGGAGACTGTATATAATCGAGTCCGCGCTGTATTATGGCAGCCATCCGTACAAACCCTCGCGACTTTTTCCACATAATAACCATGGCCGTTACAGCCATTACAACCATCCTTCTTAGGGGCTTTGGACCCTCTGCTCTGATTCTCAATAGTTTCAAGTTCATTTTCGAACATGCTACTATAGAGATCCGTCATTGAAATGCTTTACAGTTAACAACTTCCTGCTTATTGTTAATCCATTATAACCGCTCCCCAAGTAATATCGATTATTTATTACCAAGTTATAACAATTTGCGTTAGCATTGGAGTATATCAAACTCCCGATTGCTATTAGAAATAAAATAATTTATATTGACCGAACTTTTTCCATTTTACGCCCACTCATCTTCTCCCCCATAACAATTTCGATAAACACTGTGCGTCAGCAGACAATAAACCCATTCGTCACCACTCGCAGACAGCATAAATGACTTTGAATCGGAAATGCGTTCTTGATGAGCTTGTGAAGATAAGATACCCGAATTGAACCCCTTCATTCTCAAGAGCAGCCTCTCCCACCGCCAACGAACAAAAAGGACACTCATCCGGGAGGATGGGCAAATCTGGCGTCTATATCGCGACGAAGAACAACTTTGCCAGTTGTAAATTTATTGTTATTAATATGATTATTTTATTACACCGAACTATCTGCCGTAGCGAGGGTATTAGGGATGAAACGACGAGCGGACCCGCCTCTGGTGAAGAGTTTGAAGATAGGGAAATTAGATACTCGTACAATCGAAGGGGATGCCACGGGTCAGCGCCGTTTGCATGGAGAACTAATGCGTGAATAGTGGAATATGTAATGAATATTTTCCTATGATCAAATTTACATGGAAATTACATTCCCAAGAAAGAGAAAAGTTATTTCAACAAGACACACCGCTGATAATGCAGCAGTTATAGAAAAGAAAGTCAACATCAAAAAGAGCCAAGACATTCCATCACAATTCTAATTTCCCCTAGGTATTTTGAAAATCATGCTCCAACGCGCCGAGAAGGATCCTGCCAAGGCAGACGACATCCGGAGAATTCTTAACATACTCATATTATCACCATCTTGCAATTCAGTCTCATTATGATTATTATTATTATATCCCGCTTTCTGGAAATGACATTCATTATTCGCTCCCGTTGCGTTCGTGTCCTCAGTAATGATTACCATATTTATTAAAATATCTGTTGACGTGTAAAATTATTTCCCTGGTCTCATTCGTCATTCAAAGGCAGTGATTTGATTTTGAGACGAGACTTGTGTGAATTATATTTGTATCAGGAGAGTGCCGAGAAACTTTGTTGTTAGTTTTTTATCATTTTGATCGCATTTTTCAATGATATTTAACAAAATCAATGCGCTCATACATGTTCAATTCAGATCCATGGCACTACCTGCGGTTATATAAAATCGTGTACCAAACATTCTACGATTCCAAATTTTACGATGCTCTAAAAATTTCACCGATACTTCACGGCGACAATCGTCTTCTTCGGCCAGTTCGTCCGGAACATCTGCATCTAATGGCACATCATTTCATCGGCTTACGACCGGAGAACGACAACCCCTGCACAACCGTGGACCTGACACTCGGGACATATTTTGAAACTTTTCTAATAAGAACTTTGTCCCATCAGGGCTGATAACCGAATCGTAACTGCGAGAGCATCTTCCGTGATTAACCAATTAGACCAGGCGCCAGCCAAAATCCAATCCGATGCTGTCCAGGCTGTCAGATCCCGCTGCATCAGAACACCACCAACTGTGGCTAGGGGTTAAAAGTACAATGATAAACAGCGGAAGACATTGATAGGTACGAAAAGTTTATCTATTTATTGGTATTAATTTTCCGGGCACAGAAAAGAAATGATTTCTTCTTGCATTGCCTCGGTGCCATACAAAGAGCATGATAAGAAGGGGATATAATTGGAAGTGCTCCCGAGCATACTAAATGCTGTACCTTATGGTTATGTGTGAACGATTGGTACACATATGGCCCCGGAAGTCAGTCATCCATCATGATCTGCAAGTTTTTCTTTTGGATGTATCTACGAACGATGATAGATATAAAATTCGACGAATTCGGCGAGAGATAATGACACAAATATGACGAACCAACCAGCCCGAACAAATGCCACGAACGTGTGATCTATTCTTCAACATCGATTCCATAATATAACCTAATAATGTCATTACCATCCCAACGTTTTCCTTCTCACAACTGACAGCTGGACCACCATAATAGGCTTCATTCCGTTACCCAAATAATGTTATTTGTACGGAATGGCAGCATTTGCTGAACACAAAAATACGGCGATAACTATATTTATTCAGAGCAACAAAATTCCTCGCAAATTTTTTATTCAATTTTCACACATTCTCCACTTTTACGGTGGTGTTTCCGCCCCATTTTCGGGGGGAAAATAAAATTTGCTGAAGACGTGCTGCCAAATTTTTGCACTGCTATCTGAGACGCATTACAATTTTCACGAAGCTGCCACCCTCTGTGCAAAACACGAGGCGAAACAGAATGCACACCCCACCAATCATCTGGCAGTACTAGGCGATGTCTCTTCGGATTGTTTTCGTTAAACCTTCAATTGGAAGAAAAGTATTGCAACGGAAAAACGTCTTTTTTGCGATCAGTCGTTTTTGAAATTATTTATAGGCTGCAAATGACGTACTTCCTAAGTTTAAAGGGTTCTTGCCAATAAGCAGAGTTCGTTTTTGAAGAGTTGTGCTCAGCATCGAATATTCGTAGAATGATAATAGTCAGAGCCATAAGTAAAATGTTGAATCTACATACGTCATATAGACATTGTGAAGGCTCATCTAGCAATTGAACTGTAACAGAGCCGAATTTATCGTGTACATTTTTCTCATGTTGTATATTACACAGTAGCCATTTAGGCGTAAGAATATTCCTATCTCATCGATACACATTTTTATCTTCTTCTTTCTTTGTTTTTAAGAGGCTTTAAACTTTGCATTTCATTCGCCTCTAAGCATTCTTATCTATTACACATTAGCCGTTTTAGGCGTTAGAGTATTTCTATTCTACCGATACACAACACATGTCACATTTTTCGGCGTAAGAATATTTCTATTGTTCGAATGTTTACAGTTGGGCACAGCGGGACTGTTAATATGATGCTTCCATTGTTGTGTTTATAAATAGCACCAATCACCGATGCAGCAGATCGATCGTATGTGGAGTGAGAGGCTGGGATCACCATCACATGATGATTGACGCATGGACGCAGTAGCTAGAATAACACACAAAGATGGTCAGTGAAGGGCCCTGAGTTATAAGCTCATGATTGTTCGCTTAGTTGCGGACACGCAACCAATTAGGCTATCTTCGTTATCTTTTTTTTCATTCGGCGATTTTTGATAAGAATGATTCTATTGGTCAAGTATATTGCAAACAAAATGTCTCGTTCAGAAACGTTTAGAAGTTTTCAGAATACATTTGGTTTACTGCCCGGAAATCGTCCTTTAAGTTTGAGAGAGCTTGCCCGTGAATGAAATATCTCTCAAGAGACGGCTCGTCATATTATGGTTGATGTTTTGGGCATGAGGAAAGTCGTAGCACGGCTAGTACCAATAGAGCTCAAATTTCTTCGAAAATTTAATCGTAATCAAGTGGCTGAAGACGTGAAAAAAGTGAAGGTAATGCTGATTTTTTTTTCCAAAATATATATTTTTATCAAGGCTCCTATGGCGTTAGCCTGACGGGGCCGGAGTTCAATATTTTAACAGTTTTTCTTATTATCTATGTTAGTAATATGTAACCGATTACTCGCGGTCGGCTCGAGGTTAGTATTACAAGTGTTCTCGTTCTCGCTGTCTGCAATGCTCTGTACGTGTGCCCGACACGGGATACTTCCTATTGGGATGCAGCTGACCATTAATCAGCAACGCCCCCCTAGTATGTACCCCATATCTAGCGTGGTGCGTCTTCTCGACTCGAGGAATCCAGGATAGAATGGTCACTAGCCGGCGCAATCATCAGCTCGTGTAGAGTTGTCATGAGCGGTACAACCTTTGGCTCTTGTTGAATCATCAGTGGACTGCACAACCTTTGGCCCGTGTATCTGTAAAGAGTGTGTGTATGTATTGCCGCTACTAAGTAAAAGTTTATAAATCAGATAGGAGGGATATGAAACAGGGACACAACGAAGGAAACATCATTAAACGTTGACATCGGCGTTTCTGAGGAACAGGTATAGATGAAGCAGAAGATCAGGATCACGGCTACCTAAGATATCCCGGACGGGGATATCCGATTGTCTGCCTTTTGCTGTAATGCTGATGCTCTCTGTAATGATGATGATGGTAATGCTGATTGTTCTCTTCTATATTCGTGATGTTGTCCATTCGAATTTCCTTCCGGATTTCAAAAAGATCAATAAAGAGTATTTATTACCTTGGCGTTGTGAGGCGCTTGAGAGTGAAATTTCGTCGCAAATGGCCAGATTTGTGGAAGGATAACACTTGTATTTTGCCCGACGATAATGTTACTCCAAATAGGGTGACTTTTGACGTAGGATTGCGTCATTCGGAAACATATTGGAAACGAATTGTGAAAACTGTCCAATTTCAAACGCTTATTATTCAGTCATATCATGGTGGATTTACGAAATTTTTGGGTCAATCGAAAAGGGCACACCATAACAATTCATTACAATGAAATCAAACAATTGAAAAATCATTATTCAAACGCAAATCCCGTGTTCTCATTGGTCGATTAGCAAAAGCATTCTCTGCTATCTTCACTCTGTAGAAATTGGAATACGGGACTGTGTAATGACATATGAGTTTGATGTTTGATTTTCTGCTGATGTCCGTCGCACATGTCATATATTTCTGAAAACAGAGAATTCAGTTTCAATTACAAGAAGGTTAACAAAGAGAAAACTCGGTACATATTACACTTTTTCTTTTATAAAGACGAAAATGCAAGTCAGGCTGCTGAAATTGTGAATGGTTATTATGGTGCCGATACTGCAACAGTAGAATACATAGAATTTAATTTTTTTTTTATTTTTTTTTTTTTGCAGACTTATCTCACTTCTTAACTAGGCGAACCTAACCAGAATTTTCACCTGCCCCGGTCTTCTGAATGCTAAAGGGGGACTAGGCTCTGCGGAATGCACGTATTTGCATGCTCGTGCTGTTTTAGTCCTGACCGAGGAATTGTCGGACAATCGCGCAGGTGCTAAGGATGACCGACTTTTGGATGCCGGTCAATTCCTTCTCAATATTCAACAACTTCAGCGCTTCCAGAAGTCACTTTTTATTTTGATTTGTTGTGCAACGTAAAAACTTCACGACATTCACTAAGACGCGACGCGAGACAAGACAAACACTTATTGTTTTTACTATTAAACAGTTTATAAATTACCTTAAGTGTCGACCGGTTTTGGGCGCGAAGCTGCCCATCTACGGGACAATGTCCGACTGATTACTCGTTGTCTTCGTGCGTGTTGTGCAGTCGTCCGAAGGTTGAAGAGTTAAGTTACTGAATTCTCAGCTCCGTTAAGTTGAACAAACATGATGTGATGGGGGGATCATCTTCATTCATCAGCGGCTTCTGGGAGTTGCTGATGAACATTGATTCCCATGCGTTAAGTTGTGTTGACTTTCGGACGTATTTTATCAGCTTTGCTTTCGTCCAATCGATGTTGTGGTCAAGGCTGGTGGTGTGTACCGCTACTGCTGAGTCATTTGGTTTGCTGTTATCTACTGCCGTTCTATGCTCCCTTATGCGTACCTTAACTTTTCGACGAGTTTGCCCGATATATACAGCAGGGCAATCTCGGCACGGTAGCGCTCTTTCACCGATGCGAAAATTTGGTGTACGTATCGTCTCCATGTTCGAGGGAAGAGTTTTTCTTTTGCAATTTCAACCTCAAAGTCGCTCATGAAGACATTCGCACGAAGAGGTGAAAGTTTACTACCCATGCTCAAACCAAACGTTTGCTTGTACATTTTTCCCCTGAATGCGAAAAAATTCTGCCTCATACACACTTCGGCAACAAGAAGGTAAGCCTCAATGTGATGATGTGGGACACGACTTCGTTCCAAGTGTCGGCGTAGGCTTTTTAAAGCTTCTACGACGGGTACGCTAGGGAAAAGGGCTGCAACGTCGAACGGTACTAATATTTCCCCGCGTCTTACCTTAAATCCTTCGAGCTGTTTGACAAAATCCACCGAATTTTTAATGCTTTTCCCGTGGGATATTTCTTCATCTCCTCTACTAACCACCCGGCCATTTTTTCCGTGGGTGTTCTTATGTTTGAGGAGGACGCTCGATGATGTTGTAATTTCGAAACCTGGTGCACGATTAGAATGCTGAAAAGTCGTGATGTTATTTACTCTCGTGGTGATAAGGGGAATGCTGTGGTGATTATGGATAAAAAAGATTACGATTCACGTGTCCTTGACATGATCGATGCTGGTCCATATGAAGAGTGCAAATTTAAAAATGGAAAACAAAAAGATCCCCTCAATGGCATGATCGAGGAAGCAAACTCTGTCAGACACAATGTAGTACGGCTGATGGATGAGGACAAGCTCGAAAGAAAATTTCATGTACCCAACCCGATGGTGGCATTACTGTACTGTCTACCGAAGATCCACAAAAACCCTGTGGGAATGCGGCCCATTTCCTCAAACATAAGAACACCCCCGGAAAAAATGGGCGGGTGGTTAGTAGAGGAGATGAAGAAATATCCCACGGGAAAAGCGTTAAAAATTCGGTGGATTTTGTCGAACAGCTCGAAGGATTTAAGGTAAGACGCGGGGAAATATTAGTACCGTTCGACGTTGCAGCCCTTTTCCCTAGCGTACCCGTCGTAGAAGCTTTAAAAAGCCTACGCCGACACTTGGAACGAAGTCGTGTCCCACATCATCACATTGAGGCTTACCTTCTTGTTGCCGAAGTGTGTATGAGGCAGAATTTTTTCGCATTCAGGGGAAAAATGTACAAGCAAACGTTTGGTTTGAGCATGGGTAGTAAACTTTCACCTCTTCGTGCGAATGTCTTCATGAGCGACTTTGAGGTTGAAATTGCAAAAGAAAAACTCTTCCCTCGAACATGGAGACGATACGTACACCAAATTTTCGCATCGGTGAAAGAGCGCTACCGTGCCGAGATTGCCCTGCTGTATATATCGGGCAAACTCGTCGAAAAGTTAAGGTACGCATAAGGGAGCATAGAACGGCAGTAGATAACAGCAAACCAAATGACTCAGCAGTAGCGGTACACACCACCAGCCTTGACCACAACATCGATTGGACGAAAGCAAAGCTGATAAAATACGTCCGAAAGTCAACACAACTTAACGCATGGGAATCAATGTTCATCAGCAACTCCCAGAAGCCGCTGATGAATGAAGATGATCCCCCCATCACATCATGTTTGTTCAACTTAACGGAGCTGAGAATTCAGTAACTTAACTCTTCAACCTTCGGACGACTGCACAACACGCACGAAGACAACGAGTAATCAGTCGGACATTGTCCCGTAGATGGGCAGCTTCGCGCCCAAAACCGGTCGACACTTAAGGTAATTTTTAAACCGTTTAATAGTTAAAACAATAAGTGTTTGTCTTGTCTCGCGTCGCGTCTCAGTGAATGCTTCCAGAAGTGTCTTCGGGACAATTCCAGTTCCAGAGAGAACGACTGGAACAATTCTTGGGACCTCCCTTAGCCCCCACAGTTCATTGAGCTCCACGGCCAATGGTGGTACTTGCAAATTTTGCGACCGTGGGTCTCTTCCAGATTATGGTTCAGTGGAATAGCGACATCGATGATGGTGACTTTGCGGTCGCTCTTGTCGTAAACCATTATATCTGGGCGGTAGTGGTGGATCGAGAGGTCGGTCAGAGCACTGCGATCCCAGTACAGCTTGAAACGGTCATTTTCCAGAACAGGTGCAGGCAGGTACCGGTAGTTTGGTAGGTTGTCTTCCAGTAGAGCACATTGGAGCGCCAGTTGTCGGTGAACAATTCGGGCCACGTTGTTGTGGCGCTCGATGTAGGCTGTGTTGGCCAAAACGGGACAGCCTCCCATAATGTGCTCTATGTTTTCACCTGGTTGATGGCACATCCGGCAAATGTCATCAAAGTCTTGATGCCAGACGTAACGCCTGCAGTTTCTCGTCGGCTTTAATTTTTGTTTTTAATTTTATTATTTTTTTTTTTTTTAGTGCAATACGTCCAGAATACGTCCAGAATCGGCCAACAGAAGAGGCATAGTGTTCCATCAGGACAACGTAGAGCCACACAATTCCGAAAGTTTGATTGCCATCCACCATGTAGTCCGGAAATGGCACCAAGCGATTACCACCTTTTTCTCGCATTGCTAAATTCCCAGAGTGATAAGAAATTGGGATCAAGACAAGATTGTAAAAACCTATTGCTAGATTTTTTCGCGAAAAACGGACCAAGACTTCTGCATTATGAAACTACCTTTAGAGTGGCAACAAATTTTACAACAAAACTGTGCTATTTGACCCAAATAATCCGACAATCCGTAACATATTAAAAATAGTTTTGAATTTCATCCAAAAATTATGGATTACTTTTTCCCCAATCTAATATTTGCATCGCTAGCGAGCGGATGGCGCTCACATCGAATGTTTAGTTGATATAAAAGAAGGTAGAATTCGTGGATTTCATTCCTACAGATATTCGTTTGATGGTGCTGAAAGCGGACACTCTTTGCTTAGGAGCCTCGAACGACAATGAAGTGTCTTTCTCAAGACAGGTGAAGGATGAGCTAGTTTCTGGATGGGTAGTTTCTTTCCACAAGGGATGTTAAAAGCAAACCTTTTTCTCCAGTCGATGCTAAATATTGTTTGTATTTCAGGTATACAGGCAGAAGGACGAGGACAAGGAGGAGACCATCCATCCGCTGATCTTCAACAGCCGTTACGACCATTGTTGTTGGCTTGGCCTTTTTGGCGGTTCCGATACGGGCGGTTCTCCGCTGTTCCGCGGTTTCTGCTTACTTTATTTTTGCCAAATGCCTGTGCGCATTTCCACATATACACATACCCCACACCCAAAAATTCATGGAAACGAAAGTTACAAATCGTTCATTTTGAGGGTACACATAGAATTTTGTTATTTTGGTACAGTTTGCGATGAAGTGTTCCTCTAATTTACTCCAAACTTTGATCAATCGTGTTTTTCAAAATCGATGCAGAAAATTCAAATATATTTTTCCGTGGAATTGACAAATTAGTATTGTACAAAATTTATTTGAATTTTAAAAATAACTTTTAGATTTGCAATGCGATCATTATTTATTGAATTATTCATAATCAAAACAGAAGTGGTAAATTTTCATTCAAACAGAAATATCTCTGTATGGAAATGTTCTACAGGTACTTTCTAGAAATGAAATGAAAGCTGTTTCACAAGGATAATTGTAAGTGCTATTGAGTTGGTTAACAAAAAAAATTGTGTTATTCTAAAAGTTAGTTTGAAAAAACAGAAAAAATCGATTTTTTATATATTCCCGGTATTTTTGTCCGCTACATCTACCCAGATAAAAATATGTTCGTAAAATATTCCAAAACTTGAATGTTAAAGCTTTGAATTGAGGTACATCCCATCTTCACGAAGCTACAGCATATCTCAAGAGTCACCTAAAAATTTTGACTCCGCACTCTGTTTCCCTAACTTTTTTTATCGAGTGTATTTCATAAAACTAATAGATAGATAGATATTCAAAAGATAGATGAAATCAGATCGGTCGAAAGTGACTTGCAGTGTCTTGGATTCTGGTGAAAAGTCGTAGAAGCCGGTTTCACTTCAATTACACTTATACTTTGTGAATTCTCCTAAGCAGTACAAACAAAATATTGACGTAGGACTACGTCTAACCGGAAGATATAAGAGGTAAAATAAACACGTAGGAAAAAATGCAAGATTTCGAGTGCAAAATGAGACCAAAAATTCCGGCATCGTGAGAACAAAAATGAATCCATTGGCACATTTCAAGATGCATTCTAAAGTGATATCCGAATATTATTGTATGTAAACTGATTTTTTCTTTGCTTGGGGAGATTGTTAATTTAGAGATGTTTGGAGCTTATTGGTGGTTGGGGATTTTACGATCGATTCAGTTTTCAAGTATTCGTGCATGCTTTCCAAATTGAAAGTTGCTTCGAAGTATAACACATTGTAAGCCGGATGGAAAGAAGAATGTTTTCAAAAGCAAAAGCACAATCAATTTGGTTTTTTTTTTGTTTCCGTTCTGCGAAAGATGCTGAATAGTATAATTTATGAATTATTTGTTTGGGAATGATGTTTTTGGGAGCGTTTGAGATGTAATTTTGCTAATAGGTACAGAAAAACTACTCGGATAAAACTCGATAAGTTATTTAAATTGACAGCTCTCGTGTAGCCCTACGTCTCTTCGGTTATATCCCCCTCTTTTCTGCATTATTTACGCTTGATATTCTGGTTCTTTTTGCGAGTGGTTTTTATTTCACATTCAGTTTACTCCAATTGGGCAAGTGAAAAAATATCTCTAAAGTTTCCTACCAAAAGATTTTTTTAGTGAGCCCTTTTTAAAGCCTGCTGTTAATATCATCAAAGAATTATAAATTTTCACGTTATAAATAGTATGAATTCAGCTAACGTTTCATTTTTTTCAAATTATTTTAAAATTTGAATTTATGGTGCATAACCTCATGAAATGGAGGTAAAACATAACTTCATGAGAAAACCAGAGAAGTTGAACATCCTGATAGATGAATGATTCGCGAGACATTCCCACAGAAATAGGCGTGTTGGAAGGAATTTTATTGTTATTCATGTGCATGCTCTCAGAACCGTGTTTTTCGGAGGCTGTCGATCTCCTTTTTTTGTCGCCCACCATTTTATTCCCCGTAACGTCAGGCTCTGTATCCTGCTCTGGCAGCAAGCGTCGTGATGCAAAAACACCGTTGTACTACAGAGGAATAAAAATGGTATTCCTTGAAGAAGAGAAAAAAAATCGTAAATACGCACATGTTGAAACATCAACGAATTGAATTTCGGGATGCAGTAATATGCGTGATGTTAGAAAAATTGACTTTATGGGTTTTTGGCATTCCTGCCTACGGCCTACGACGTCGTGTGCCTCGAGACAGTGAGCTAAGTTTATTATCCACCTATCTGACACGTTGCCGTGAGTAGGGCTTCTAGTGCTACTAACATGGAATCGTTGATTCGACGTTTTCTTTTTCTACAAAAAGGCAAATGTAAAGCATATTGGACCAGTTAAGAAACAGCCCTCTTATTTAAGACCGGGAGTTTTTGAGGCATTGGCATCATTTAGAGTTCGTAGTTTATTTTCCTTTTCGAGTTCACTTGTCCAACCTTGAACCATAAATTAAAAACAATATTTGTAATTTCTAAGCCACGATTTTCTAAATCATTGGTCGTTGATCACAGATTTAAATATTTCTCAATAGTCAATCAGTAATATCATCAAACATGATTTGAAATTCAAAGCATACAAGAAACAACGAGTTCACTGATTAAGGTGCAAAATCTGGACAAATAAAAGGAATAGTATTTTTACTATCAATTATTTTATTTTTTGTTTACAAATCTTTGAAGGTACTAGTTCAAACAAAAGATATTCAAAATGAAATGGTCCAAAACAAAACAGTGGCTTTGCGTTTACGATTTCAGCCTTTCTGGCTATTTGAAGCAAAAAAATCGAATCGATCCTCAATAAGTAAAGATGCCGCTACAATATAAATAAGTATAGAATAAGCCAGAAAAATGTGTCGGATCAAATGGCAGCCGTTTGAAAAAACTAACATTTTACAAAATACACATTAGCATGTTTTTCATAACGATTTCAATTTTACTTCAATACTAAAAATTAAATGAAAATTTCATTCGATAGAGAAATGTACATCATATTTGAAACAAGCGATTCAGTCTAAAATTAGATATAAGTGTGATCAAGGAGAACGGAGAGAGATTAGAACCTAACTTGTAACTTTCAAATGACAAGATGAAACTTCACGAAAAATAAATGTGGAATGGAATTTTGTGCTTTTCTATGTTATAAGAAGTTGTTTGGCTAACTAATCACCCTGTAGATCTGTAGATTGTGTTCAACGTTGCATCGCACTATCGACCCTCCAAAATGTTTGCTCTCGTATCGAGCAAAACCCTTGTGTTTGACAGCAGTAAGACTGTTGACTGCTGGTTGTGTTTAGGTGAAATAACTAGTAGTTTAAGCCCTGAAAAAATAAAAAAAATTAAAAAATATGAAAAAAGAGTGGTGCTTAAGAAGCGACTGCATTTTTAAAGTGATATTCCCGACGAAAACAACCATTAAAGAAATTTAGGAATGATTATTTGGTACCACTAATAAGGGTCGATGAACAGTTGCTTTAATTTAGGGGCGTAAACGATTAGTGAAGCAATTTAAGTAAATTGAAAAACTAACTCCCAACATTGACATGTACCGTTAATTGAACGCTGTCTAGAGTGAAACTGAAACACTGAACACATTGAATATCCAATTAGTTTTTAGCAGAATTTTGTCACTCAAAAATATCGTTGTACAAAGAAATAATCCACAAATTATACTACACAGCATGTTTCGTAGAATATCAACAGAAAATGCGAACCGAACCGGTAGTGTGGGGGTAACGGCGACGGCCACGACATCAACCGTTGTGGAACAAACTTTCATCTTCAGTTTCCACCGAAGAACGCAGCTCTCACCACTGGATAGTACCTTCATTACATTCAGTTTGAAATAAGCAGCACTTTGACGGCACTTTAACCTGGAAACAATCAATCATTTTCCATGTGATAATATTTTGTTCCGGATGAAGCTTAAGTGATTTTGCTTAAGCTCTACAAAAGTGATAGCGATATTGTATTGCGCCGGTTTGCGAGATCAATGAAAATTAAATGGAAAAGATCAATTCCAGCGTGACGTGACGACGTTTCGACTCACTAAAAACAGAGTTTTTCTCGTTTTAACGTATAAATCATACGATTTCCGAAAATAAACGATTTCAAGGTAAAATTGAGAGAACTTCCTACAAGAATCTTCAGTTGGAGAATATTATACAGTTAAATTCGCTTATTGCCAGTCCAATACAACAAAAAGAACAAAAAAAATCGGCATGCATTTTGTGCGCTCTGTGCGAAAAAACAGTATGCACAAAGCGTTGTCACGTCACACAATCAATAAGTTGTATTAAATAAAAATTTCACCGTATTATAGCATTGTATATACTATTTTTTTATAGCTTTAAATATTTCTCACTTTCCTCTGAGATCTCCTGAAATGCCCATCCTATAGGGGAAAGTGGTTCTAAATTGATCGGTATTCCTGTTCCATCGTGATTGTTTAACACGTTTTCACTGGTAGTAGCATTGAAAACCAATATCTTCCAAAATTAAAATTACAGATCCAGACAACCTGTGAATATGAGCAAATGAACTTTTGTTCTTCAATACATTGGGTTGGGGAAAAAGAAATGTCGTATATTGTCAATATATGGCAATACTTAAACACATCTTGTGTTGTACTTATCGCATCGGGTCATACTATACGGCTATTTAAAAACGACAATCTGTGCTACAAGTGTCGTTTTAACAGTGTTGTGATTGTCCTTTTCAGTCTCAAGTTATAGCGCGTCAAAGATGGAGTCCACCAAGCAAGAAATTCGCCATATTTACGTTTTTACTACCTGCGAGGTAAAACTGCAACGAAGGCGGCCGAAAAAAATCGTGTAGTTTATGGACCCGATACTATAACGATTCGCACAGCACAGCGTTGGTTTGATCGATTTCGTTTTGGTGTAGTGGCTGTCGAAGATACACCCCGTACTGGTAGGTCAATCATCGTGGAAACCGATAAAATCGTTGAAACCATCCAAGTAGACCGGCATGTGAGCACTCGCTCGATTGGCCAGGAACTGGGTTTAGACCCAATGAGGTACATATAAAGGTGGAGCAGTAGGCGAAGTGTATCTGTATTGGCAAACAAAATATCGTGTCGTAATTATTTGCATTCAATATGGAATGTATATGGAAGAAACAGAACAATGTTGAAAGTACTCACGGTTGCATGATAATTTGAGCCAAAATTCTCATGAAATCATTCAACTGATTGTTTTTTAACAGATGACAATTATATCTTGGCTTATTTCGATTATTCATATGGTAAAAAGGACCAGAGAGCAGTCGTATGCTTAGTTCTCGAAAACAGTAACATTCTCGCTGAAATTTTGATTAATTGGCGATTATTATCTCACAACATACACACCGACACTGAGAGCCTCCGAAAAATCAACTTTATAACGGTAAAATAATGAAACTTCGTTTGTTTCTATGAACGTGGGAGAGTGAAAATGCCGCATGGAAATATCACTTTTATCCGTCTTTTTCGACGTGATTTCACTAATATTCACTCCACGCTATCACATTAGCCTCATAGTCAGCGGGAGCTCTACAAAAATGAACGTTTTCAATTGATAAATTACTTCCTGAAAATAGCGTTTTCACGTGGTTGCGGTGGGCAATCAAAGATAAACACAACGACTGACGTCACTATTTGCGAAATAGTTATGGCAGCGCATGCTATGTCGCTCGAAACTCGACCATCTTCATTACCTTTTTTCCAGGACATTGATGTGATGGCTAGTCCGTTGGAATTTCGTTGGAATCGACGAAGACGTTTTGACTAGGGTAAATGATCTTGGTTTGTCCGATTCATGAAAATCACACATAATCGATACGAGTTTGGGTTTGTTGAAAAGCCTCAAGTCTCTAGTTGCTAATACTACCATAAGGTGTGGAAATTATTTCGAGTTTTTATGTTTTTTAACGTTTTTCCTTAAAGAGGAATTATGATCATGGTTTGACCTCCTCTGAACATGGTTTGCTCAAAAAATGATCATGGTTTGTCCGGTTTTAGAAATCACAATTTTTGAATGGAAACATTCGAATTCACAAGTAGATGATTTATCATTGCTTGAGTTTACTGTTATCATATTGATCCATTTATAGTTTAGGCTTTCTTCAGAATATTGTCTTTTCTTGAGCATTTTAAAAGTGTTACCCTAAACACACTCAACACAGAGAATCTTTATTTCTGCTATCCGCGATGGGCACAATAAACAAATTGCAGCGCGCCAAGCGGTTGCCATAGAAATCATGTGGACGAAACAACATTATTGAATTGGACAACTCATGATCAGAATTGAGTTCATCAAAATGTGTTAATTTAATGGTTTAACTGTGTAAATCTGATACAAATGGTGTACAAGCATGATGTTTACAATATTAGTAAGTGTTATAATCCAGAAAAGGTCTGAATACGTGCCAAATAATCATCTGGTGATCGATTAAAAGCTAGCTCGAATGAGAGGCGCATTGACACAAATAGAAGTTGTATTTTATAATCCTTTAAAACATGTGATTCCGTGAAAATATACTATAAAACTACTGTAAATCATGAAAATGGAAATTTTATTTATATGTTTTGAAACATTCGAATACCTTATTTGACACAGGAGCGCTGATTTAGAGCATTCAAAAAAGGGGGCAAACCAAAATCATTTACCTTATTATCGAAAAGTTAAATGCTAACACTACAAACAAAGCAACCTGGTGATTACGTCTAGCTATACGAACAAATGTTCATAGAAACTATTGATAGACGCAAGCGTTTTTCAAAAGGAAAAAATATATTTTAATCCGCAAAATCTCCTAGGCTCTCTTTTTGTCGATAATATCCTTCAACTGGACAGTTAATTTCATTGGAAATTTACATGGTTATACTTTTAGGCCAAAAAAATGCGTTTTCCCAACACTAATGGTGTTGGTGATTGCGTCTCCTATGCAAACATGGGCAGTACAGTGTATATGTTTCCAGGCATTATGTGGATACCATCAACATCGTCTAATCAATAATTTCTATGCCAATCAATGATACTGAAGCTATAGTTATGCTTGAAAATTGGACTTATAATACTAATACAGATTTCAATACACATTTTCCGAGAAAAAATTAAGATCAAATAGTTTTTCTTAGACTAAAAACACATATCTTGAATTTGTCATGGCTGCTAAACAAAATCTGAAAAAATATATCTACTGTTATCGCAAGATGCTAGAACTCCTTGATCATGCTGAAGCAGTTTAATACAGTGGTCCAATATTCGTTGCAGTTCGTTGCAGTTCGTTAAGGAAGGCACTGTTCTTTGAACGCTTCTTTCTCGATTTAAAAAGAGTGAGCGAGTTGTCTGAATTCATAAATATCATAAATATTGTGGATGGAAGACCAAACGAGAACACGTTTTAAAAAGGATATTTTCGATTTATCGTTTTAATCAATTGAATCTTGATCCAATACGCGTCACTACAAATTCTCCAGGACGCAGTACATTCAATCGTTGAACGTCGGATGGCTACTTTTCTCCGGGAGGAAGTAGGTTCAATACTTCAGAATATTCGTTACTGTTGAGCACCAATCTCCATTGATTTTGAGTATGCTACAATCTAAATATATACATAAACAAATAGTTAGCTCGATATATAAAATAATCCCATAAAATACCATGCTGTGGTTTTCCTTTACTTGTAAATCTTCTTGGACCTCCAAATTAAATGTCCGTTGGATGATTCAAGTCTGACACATTTTTATTAAGTGCTTTTTGAATTCCTTTTATATTATTTTTTTAAATTTTTAATCCCGCCACTCATGCGCATCTCGAAGAAAATATTCGGTTGGGGAAAAATTATCCGTTATTTTTGGGTGAAATTCAAAACTATTTTTAATATGCTTCGGATTATCCGATTTAGGGCAAATATGCACCGGCAATGGCATCGAATGAATATGCATTTGTTGCCATTCTAAATGTAGCTTCGTAATGTCTCTATCATAAAAGTCTTGGTTAGGGATTGCATTACCGTGCCAAAATTTCAATAACCGACTATTCGGTAATGAAAATTTCATTACCTGTAAAACAGGTAAATTACCGGTAAAAAAATACTTTAAAATAAACAATTTTCTTGAAGAAAAGGTTCAAAATTCCGACTTGAGTAGGGACTTTATTCGCACCTTCCCCCGACTCATGTCCAATCACTGTTCATTAGACGCGCTACTCTTTCGTTTTAATCTTGTCGATAGCAATATCTGTGCTTGTGGCCAAGGTTACCACGACATCGAACACGTTGTTTGGTCGTGCGAGGAGTATCATGTTGACAGATCGAATTTAGAAAACTCTCTTCGGGCTAGAGGAAGGCAGCCCAATGTGCCGGTGAGAGATGTGTTGGCTAGGTTAGACCTTGATTACTTCATACTAACAATAGAATAAGGTGGAATGTAAATACATATTAGATATAAGATAGGCTTAAGAATTGAGTGTGATGAATGTGAGTCTGAACATTGCCAACATATCCTTATATCCCTTCCTTTTCCTGAAGAAAATATGTCACCCTTCTAAACTCGAGTAGACCGCGAGTAATCGGTTTTCTACATCACCAACATTAGAATTAAGGAAAAATGTTTATATATACTTGTAACAATACAGTGAGGAGTTTTGCTCCTTTAAACTTATGTAACTGAGCCTGTAAAAATAAACGATTACCAAAAAACATTTTACGAGTTTGTTCTACTTAGTTTGTTGGTTAAAGTAATACTTAAGGACACAGAGACTGTTAGTTTTATCGTCTTCTAATCTAGATCGGATCTCATTAACAAAGTTTCCACAATAGGAAGAAGACCGTTCAGAGTCCAATTATATTGGGCGAACAGTACGAAGAGCATCGAATACTATTGTCATGTATTTATCTCTGATGCCCTCTCTACGAAAACTCTTGTCCGATGGTTTTCATCAATACGTTTATAGGCATTGAGCTAGGGCTGGTCTGGATGTCTACTTGATCAATGCAGTCCGTAACGTTTGATAGAAGACGCCAAAGTCATCATTTATTGTGCCACGACCATGAGCAAAATAATTGTTTATATACGGGAAAAAATCTGCATATACGAACTGTATTTCCACAATCCTTCCAATCAGGGCTTCAATCAGCTGCTTGGAAATTTCTTATGGTTGCTCTGAAAGCTGTTCTAGTATAAATTGCAATCTGACGTCAGCTTCATAAAGGGTGCATTTCTTCCGCAATAGCAGTTCAACAGCTATCAGAACTGGTTCGAAGGCATCAACCAATTATTTTATCGCTGTCAGTTCTTCATTGCTGAAGCTCATCTTGTGTTTAGTTTTCAGGTCGAACAGCGATTTTTGAACTGCAGTTCGTAGGTCGTAGAATCAGCCCAACACTGCCAGTTGTGTTTTTTTGATCTTATGTTGATTCTTGAGGACTATTTCAAAGCGACATAAAGGCAAATATTGTTTTTGGTGTAAAAATGAAAATTACTAAAATTACTGGTTATTGATTGTAAAATTACCGGTAATTCGGTAATGAAAAATGACCCGGTATTACCGGTTAACCGGTTAACAATCCCTAGTCTTGATCCTTATTGGCGAAAAACTCCAGCAATAGATTTTTACAACCTTCTCTCGATCCCTATTTCTTATCACTCTGGAAATTTTGCAATGCTAGAAAAAGGTGGTAATCGCATGATGCCAGATAGGACTATATGATGGATGCATTAAAATATCCCAATCAAGCTTTCGGAATTGTGTGGCCTTGCGTTGTCCTGATGGAACACAACACCTCCTCTGTTGGTCAATTCTGGATGATTCTAGTTAATCGCTAGCCTATTGTTGACGGTAGAGATCTGAATTTAGTATATATAAAAACAATTTTTTAAAGAAAATATATTTAAAAGAATAAATAAAATGCACGTATTTATTTTACTGTTGCAGTATCGGCACTATAAACACTCCACAATTTCAGCGGCTTGGCTTGGTTTTTCGCCTTTATAAAATATAAAGTGTAAAATGTACCTTTTTTTTCTTTGTTGACATCCATTGATAACACCCTGTAATTCAAAACTGAATGGAACAAACAAAAACAGCAATAGACTTATTTTTGTATAAAATGTCACCTTTACAACGAGCCTAATCTTAAAATTGTATGATCGATATTTCGCGAGATATTGATCACTAAAGCCAGCTACCGAGAAAATAATGGATAACTTTTAACGCAATCTAATATAATGTTGAAATATTGAACAAAATAGTCCTCCTCAATAGGGACTAAGGGCGATAAGATTTGAAACAGAAACAAAATACAAAAAATTCGAAATGATGCGGAGCAGTTCTATTCGATTCGAAATGTTATCATTTTAATCAATTAAATCAATACGCGTCACTACAAATGCTCCAGGACGCAGTACTTTCAATCATTGAACGTCGCATGGGTCCTTTTCTCCGGGAGGATGTAGGTTCAACACTTCCTCATGATTATGAGGGATCTCAATTGGAAACGAAACATTTTAAGTTGTAAGGGGGGAGCTGTGTGGGCTTTCAAAATCACCGACTTCTGCATCAGAGGACCAAGGTCCTCTGTCGGGATTCGGATGAATGATTGGCCGGACTAGCACATACCGTAGGCCTCGCCACAGTATCCTCCTTCAATTTGCTTTCCCCACACTTCAGAAAAATATTCACCAAACAATTCGAAAGATTTCTGTCCCCCAATTCTCAAACCAAACTTTTCTTTCTTACCAAAAGAAAAAATAATTTTACTAATTTTTTAAGTTTAATGAAAGAAATTAACCAAAACTTTTCCAGAAATTTTCTCAATTTATGTTCTTCTTTTCCGTTAAACACCTGACTCCTAATTTCTCTAATTTCCAACAATTCCTTGATTGTGACGTCACTCCTCTGTAGTTTCCTACTCATACAATGTTTGTCCCTACTAATTGGTGTTGGTGTAACTTCGGTGGTGGTGTCCGTTAGATATGGTTATGGGTTTAGGGTACCCACTCGCAATAATTTTTATACCGGTGTGGTCTCTCCCGTGCAGCAACGGTGGAGTTCCCAAGTTGGTGGAGCCGCGTGGGGATTCTCACCGCTCAGACACCGAACCTCTCACCGACGTGAGTTTCGGTAAACCTCGCTGGCGTTGGTAGACTTCCTCGTCCTGAGCTAACCGTGCTGGAGTACGGCCGCGTGTAGCGTGGTATTCGTTAATCCAGAATATTCGAGGACTACTAAGATCTTAATCGATTCGATCTATTTAGACCCACTCTACATTGTTGTGCCAAATCGGTCCCAATAAGTGATGTCGACAGCGGTGCCGATATCGTGCCATTTTTCAATAATTTTGTCGACCTACCCTTCATATTCGACAACCAATTACGTGCCAATCCTGTGCCAATCTGGCACCGCGTCGACCGATTGGAAAACTGCTCGAACCTAATTATGGCGGTATTTATTTTGAAGAAAGTTTAAAGTTTTCAAGGAATTAAAAAAAAATAAAATTGTGTTGTTTACAAACATTTATTTTTCATACAATGCATTCAAACTTAATACAATGCCACTAAAATTTAAAGTAAACATTAACAACGTTCATGTTGTCAGCAGCAAATCCCCGACAGGTGCAAATTTTCTTCGGAACATCATCAAAAATATGAGATAGAGGTAAAATGTTCTGTAGATCGAAAGCAATGAAACAAAGTATTTCTGTTACCTGTCCATACTTCGATTGGAAGTTTTCTCTATGTTGTTTTACTGCTCCGAGAAGTATTCCTTTTGATAATAGAATCCCTAAAACCAACTGATATTGGCGACTGTTTCTTTAACACTTTCATGTTTCGTGTTTTGACAGTTCAACGAGAAAGAGAAAAGCTATCGCTGCAGTGATGCCTTCTCGCTCAGTATAAATAATCGTATACAATTCGCGTTGACGGTGGAATGGTGTCGACATCTGGATACGACATTAGTTTGTATGAGGCCAACTATTCTCTATCAGATGAGTCGGCACTAAGGCAATTTTAAATTGCTAAAATTTGTATGAAATTTTTTTGTTGGCGTTATTTACCTACCAGAAGTACGTTGTCCTGACCCTAATTTGAACTATTTTCTATGAATTTTAAGATATTCTCACCAAAACTTGCCAATATAGTATAAAATTATCTTTAGAAACGTTTTTTGTATTATATTTTTTCACTACTTGCAAGCGAAAGTGATTTTCATTTACATATAGTACTAATTTGATTTGGGACAAACAATTTTCATTCATAATTTTTATTTTAAAAGCGTGTTCATTTCTTCTGCAAACTCATATTGTCATGCCTACTACCCCATTTCGTAATATGAGCTCAATGCCGTCAACGCGGATTATAGTAGAAAGTGTAGACAGTGCTGCCTGTGGGGAGGCAAGGCGGGGTACGGTTCCAGCACTTTTGTAGCACTTTCCGTCGCTCGGTCCACTTTGTACCTATAACCGCTCGAAAATATAGGAAACTGGGGAGTGTATGATTCTATCAGTGCGGGTGATCTACAAGTAGGCGTAACTCAAATAAACTCGAATAATCTTCTTCAAACGACCTGCTCGTTTCAAAGTATGCAGGAGAATCTTTAGCTGATGTGTGAAATAATCTAGTGATCGACGGATATTCCCTCAAAACAGAATATATTGAGTTCGCAAACTCAAAAATCGATGAAGCGGAATTAGTACGATATTAAGCCGAGTGGCTTGTCCGTCACGGAAGGAAATCCCAGGGCCTTTTGCAAGTAGCGAAATGTAACGTCAGAAACTGCTGCTTTGGACCAAGGAGTAGTGTAAATCAACATCAATTTATATCAGTCCATGTTCCTCTCAGCTTAACGCCAGATAAGTTGAAAGCACAAAATTAATTTTCCGTCAATATTTGTTCTAAATTCTATGAACTTGTCGAAAGTTCTTCCGATGTCACTACTTGCATATGGTCGGTGTTAAGTCAGAGGGGACCAAATCGCAAAATTTCGAGTTATTGATTACATTCGGTTAAGCATTTTGTAAACTACATACTACATTTATCAGATTTCGAAAATCACGCATACAGCAGGTACAATTGATCGAAATTGTTATGATAGATCAACGTAAACCCCTCATAGTATGCAACGTAAACCCCTCATAGTATTTTTCAAAACGATGGAGCGTGGGGAAATTGGCATTGCAAAGAAGATGCAAGCTGCGAGTACTTTTGTACTCGCTTTCATTTTTTCAAACCGGAATGTGTTTTCCCAACACAGATCTTGAAACCAATAAGTTGGGAAAATCGGCATTGCAGATCTCGGCAATACTTTTATATCTCTATGCATTTTTACACTCCGGAATTTGTTTCGCTAACACGGTCTACAAAAGTGGGTACAAATGCAACGCTTTGGCTCGGTTATTCAAAACTGCATATCTCTTCATGTCGCCAGCTCACTGAACGTGAATTGTTCCATTCATTCACTAGTTTAATCAATAATTTAATTAAAACATACAAAAGATGCAGTGGCGATATCGCACCCAATGAGGAACATTCGAGGTGCGATTATTGCTAACAGAAAAAACTCAAATGGTTACTAAGCCAACAGCAGTCCTGCGTCAACCTTGCGGTTATATCATAGGTATAACCCATCCATAGTTTTTCTTGAAGCTAATAGGTACCTTATTGAAATGTGCTTGTACCCGTTAGTGTGAAATGTTCACATTTTAAGTATATTAAAAATTAAACTTGGTCCAATCTGACTGTGAACCAAATCTAAAAAAAAATGGGTGGGTTATATCTATGATATAACCGCAAGGTTGACGTGGGACTACCTTAGCTTAGTATTGTTTGTATTGATTAAATTTCTGACTGAATGAAACAATTTCCGAATTCAATTGAATTCAATATATTTGCGTTACGAGACCGTGTTAGGGAAACGCACTCTAGTCTGCACAAAAGCAAGCGAGTACAAAAGTATTCGCAGTTTGCTTCCCTACTTCCCTAGACACCTTGGTTCTGAAGCCTGTGTTGAGAAAACATATTTTAGTCGGAACAAAAATGCCCCCCACTTGCATGAATTTGCAATGCCAATTTTCCCATGCTCCATGGATTTTTTAAATCTGTGTTAAGGAAACACATTTCAGTTGGAACAAAAATACCCCGACTTGCATGTATTTGCAATGCCAACTTCCCCACGCTCCTTGGATTTAAAGTCTGTGTTAGGGAAACACATTTCGGTGGGAACAAAAGCTCCCCCTACTTTCATGTATTTGCAATGTCGATTTCTCCAACGCTGCTTGGTTTTGAAGTCTGTGTTAGGGAAACCGTAAAGCGGGCCAATCAAAACGAGGCAGTTAGGGCGTTTAAATAACGCCTAACATTTTACAGTTATTCAATTATTTATCTAATGAAAAATAACATTTTATTAGTTGTGATAGATGTGTAGAATAATTCCCTATCAATTGATGCAAACATCTCATCGATCCAGTAGAAAATGTTCGAGTTATAAGCATTCGAAATCTTGCATTTTTTTCCCTCATGTTCAGTGTTTATGTTTTCATTTTACCCCCCATATACTCCGGTTAGACGTAGTCCCACGTCAAAAATGCTTCATTTGGTTCAGTCAGAGTGAACCATGTAACGTATAGGCAGCCAAATAAGTGCCTTTTTTGACATGATTCTTGATGTTTTTTACAATTATTATACGTCAAAGTAGTGCCAGAGAGTAGCTAACATTTCTGAGAACAATATTGAACGAAAAATAAATGCTTTGAAAATTGCAGAGCATTGAACTGCAAGTTCGTTTTTCACGCAATCATATATATGTCACATGGTTCGGTCTGAATTAACACCGACCATATAAGGAACTTCCGTAAGAACATTTGATTCCGACCTGGGCAGATATCTAAATTTTTTTATGTTGAACGAACGACTTTGACTTTGTGTAAAAATTAGCGTTACGTAACATGAGGGGGAGGGAGGTTTGTCTTGCGTTACTTTTTGTTACATAGGGGGGAAGGGGGTTCAAAAACCGCATTTTTAGCGTTACGTAATTTGTGCACGACGTCTTATTACCCCGGCGTGCGAGCCGCCTGAAATAACGAACAGCACAAGCGCATCAATGAATAACCGCGACATCTGCTTTTTACTAGCATTAACCAACGAAGCATTGAGTTTTGACAGCATGAATATCGTACCGTACATACAGTATGCTGTGTAAAGCTCATGATGATTCGAATGATAACCATTTTCACACCAAATAAGCGGTCCCTACCAATTTTCCTAAAAAAAATGGATTTTTTTAAAATTGAAAATATGTAAACTAATGTTTAAAATAAAATATTCACGTGGTGATTTGAGGAGTAGTTATTGTCGATCTGATATCGTATTTATTTCATGCAAACCACGCCATGCGTACTCATTTTTACAGGACGAGTCTTGCAATAGGGAGCTATCATGTACCAACTGTCTAGCGTGAATGGCATCATCGATCCGAGCCACATTTCACGACCATCACATATGATATCAGATGATAAAATTCAGTATCAGCACGTCGTCGCACAAGGAGGACTGATAGCAGTTATCAGACAAGAGAACCACCAACCCAATGTTATCGAAAAATACCATTTTGAAATTTTGCACACAAAAATAATGACCGTGGAACGTTGAAGACGGAAGTTGGCGGATAGTTTTTTTTCGGAAATGTAGAAGAATCATTGGCAATGAGTGTCAGATACAAAAGTTTAACGGAAATCTTGGGATCAGTTGCCGAGAAAAGTGAACAGAAAGTCAGTGGAAAGGATAAGGTGTTAAATATTCAACGAAACCATCAGTATCCTGCTGCGGTTATTCCTGGTGATGATGCAACTGAACCGCGTATTCACAGGTTGTACTGAAATTGTTCATTTGTGTTTATTCCAGAAGGTGAGAGAAAATATAGCGTTAGAAAATTAGTGAGCAAATTTGAGTCACACGCCAGTGGTCATTTCGAACGAAATATCAGCGATAGGTTTTCGTTAAAATCCAAAAAGAATAAAGTGTCCCGAAAGGATGGCGTATCAAAAAAAACAGCGCTCACCACCACAGGTGTGCAGTGTTCGTCAAAGACAGTGTGGTACCTGAGTAGTGATAAGATAGCGGATGATAACAATACATGGTAATGAACTGAATTTTTTTTTGTTTGATCATGCAAAAGCTTTGCGCTCTCTACAATGCCGCCGATAACACGTGCTTACAATTGACTGTTTTGATGTTGTTTTGATGTGTGAATGAAGATATGATTTTACAATAGTGCTACTACGGTTGCGAGGATAATCTATCAAAATTTAATTGTTTTATTATAAGAAGACATCGAATTGATGTTACAATTGGTCGGTATTGCGAGCGCAACTCTAAAATGAAACTTTGATAGCAAATACAATTACTCGGTGTAAGAGAGATCAATCAGGAGATGGGGATTGATTTTGTTCCAAAGTTTGTTAGGAGTGAACGCATGGGCTTGAAGTCAATAATTTATACAGAGTATAATTTTCATACATACAAAAGTGTATAATACAGTAATATTTCCATCCTAATTTACCGATCGTTGATACAGTGAGTGGAGAAGAACTAGCTTCAAGATGAATTTATTTAATGAATTTATTATTTGTTAGCTTATAGGTTAAGTGCCTAGTTGTCTCCACATTGTGTGACTAAACTATTTCGTCACAATATACGGTAAATTTGTATATAATTAAGGAAAAATTAGAATGTAACTAATTTGTAACAATTCTCCGAAATAGTGTATCGCTCAGATTCATTGGAGAATTTATTTAAGTGAATTTCGGGCCAAACGAGAAGAAGTTTACAAAACGTAAGTTAATATAAAAATAGTATAAATTTTGTGAAACTAAAATAACTTAATTCAGACCGGACTATGTGACATTAAAGGGTGTGTCACATCAAATTGCATCACGGAAAAAACGCTGTAGAAATTTAATTTTTAGGAATTATATCTTCAGCTTTCGCTTATAATCAGATAAGAGTGTATAGATCACGTTGGCCATGCTTCACTGTCAATTTTTCGTAAATTTGGAAAAATGTCGTCGAACGAAAAAGAGCGTCGTGAATTAATCCTGTGCACTCATTTCGAGAATCCGGATTTGTCACATCGGGACATCGGTAAGATGCTGGGAATCGTCCAATCCACGGTCAGCAGAGTACTAAAACGATACTTCGAGAACCTAACCATCGACCGGAAGGTGAAGAACGGCAAAAATGAATGCTCCGTCAGTGAAAAAGATCACAAGTGCGTAGTTGAGCAGTTTAGACGTGATCCGAGAAGTTCGGTCCGGGATGTCGTCAATAAGCTGAATTTGTCAAGTTCATTCGTCCAGCGGACCAAGCAGTGGGAGGGCCTGCGTACATACAAGGTTCAGAAGGCTCCTAACCGCGACGAAAGGCAAAACATGGTGGGGAAGACGCGAGCCCGGAAGCTGTACACCGAAATGCTGACGAAGCCGCATTGCCTGGTAATGGACGACGAAACATACGTCAAAGCGGACTTTCGTCAGCTGCCGGGCCTGCGTTCCGGAGGAGATTCGCAAGCAGAAACTATCCAAGTTTGCCAAAAAGTACATGGAGTGGCAAGCGATCTGCTCTTGCGGAAAGCGGAGCGCCCCCTTCGTGATGACCGGCACGGTAAACGGGCAGGTTTACCTTAAGGAGTGCCTACAGAAGCGCTTACTACCACTATTGAAGCAGCACGAGGGCCCGACCATCTTCTGGGCGGATTTCGCTTCGTGCCACTATTCAAAGGACGTGTTGGAGTGGTACGAAGCCAACGGGGTCACCTTCGTGCCAAAGGAAATGAACCCGCCCAACGCGCCGGAGCTTCGCCCAATAGAGAAATATTGGGCGATTATGAAGCAGGCCCTCCGGAAGAACCCAAAAGTTGTCAAATCGGAGGCGGACTTCAAGAGAAAATGGATTTCTGTTCAAAAAAAACTACAACCTGACGTTGTACAGAACCTTATGGACGGGGTAAAGAGGAAGGTGCGAGCATACGGGCTTGGGCTCGAAGTATGAATAAAAAGAAAATGCCAAAAGTTGTTTAATAGTTTTTATTTTACTGTCTAAAATTTTCAAAAGGATCGGTCTACTGGGCGAATTTCTACAGCGTTTTTTCCGTGATGCAATTTGATGTGACACACCCTTTATTATGATTTCGAGAAAAACGAACTTGAAGTTTAGAGCATCTTTACTGATTCAGAATCTGTTCGATTTGTTTATTTAAGATAACCAGAAGGGCTTGAATCGTGTACGCAATGGCACAACTATTTTTGAACGCCCTCACTTCACCAACCTGTAACTATTCTTAATTTGAATATTTTTTCCCGTTCGTTTCTTGTTGTATTGTTGTCCCATTTTATTTATTTTAGGCTCATTAGCATTTTAGCTGTAACAGAGCCAAATTTGAATCGTGTACATGTCACATGTTTATCGTATCTATAATTAGCACATTACACAGTTGCCTTTTTTCGGCGTAAGAGTATTTCCTTCTATACCATTTGCACATGGTACACATTTACACAGTAGCCGTTTAGGCGTAAGAGTTTTCCTTCTGTTCTTCCATTATTCAGTTAGACCGAACAGCGGAGACTGTTGATATGATCATTGTTGAGTTATTTATAGAACAGCAGCCCGATATGTCTTGCAGAGCAGAGCAGTTGTATGGATGAATCGATCTTATTTCGACCGTGGATCGATCTCCATCGCTGATGATCTTAGCGTGGACGTAGTTATTCTATAACAACACAAAGATGGTCATTGAGGTCCCTGAGTTTTGAACTCACGATCGATCGATTACTAAGCAAACGCGCAACCAATGTGGCTACGGAGACCCCCCCTTGTTGTATTGTTGAAAGATAAAGAAACAAATAATGAAATAATGTGTAATAAAAATAATCTTAGTTTTATTTGTTCAGAGCTTGGAAAAAAACGTCCGAAATCAGTGCGTCTATACTAGAAAACACCCTAAAAAAATGGGTTATATCTATGATATAACCGCAAGGTTGACGTGGGACTACAAATGGTTTCAAAGAAACAATTTTCGAATTCAATTGAATTTAATATATTTGCGCTGTGAGACCGTGTTAGGGAAACGCACTCTAGTCTGCACAAAGACAAGCGAGTACAAAAGTACTCCAAGTGCCAATTTTCCCAAGCTCCTTGGATTTCAAATCTGTGTTAAGGAAACACATTTTAGTTGGAACAAAAATGCCCCCTACTTTCATGTATTTGCAATATAGATTTCTCCAACGCTGTTTGGTTTTGAGATCTGTGTTAGGGAACATATTTCGAAGAGAAAAAAAGTCCCCCTACTTTCATGTATTTGCAATTCCGATTTCCCAAAGTCTGCTTGGTTTTGAAGTCTGTGTTGGAGAAACCGTAAATCGGGCCAATCAAAACGAGGCAGTTAGGGCGTTTAGATAACGCTTAACATTTTACAGTTATTCAATTATTTATCTCATGAAAAATAACATTTTATTAATTGCGATAGATGAGTAGAAATATTCCCTATCGATTGATGCAAACATCTTTCCGATCCAGTAGAAAACGTTCGAGTTATAAGCATTCGAAATCTTGCATTTTTTCCTGTATGTTCGTTGTTTATGTTTTCATTTTACCCCTCATATATTCCGGTAGTACCACGTCAAAATATGACATGGCGAAGTCTGTACAATTTCCAAAATTGAAGACGAAGCAATAAAACATTACATTGCATAATAGTCCAGGAGATCGGCTACCATACAAATGAAACACAAATTTCTACATTACTCAAGACCTAATCAAGCTTATTATTGAATGGCGTTAACGTTCCCTGTGGAACTTTTGCCGTCTCAACATATGCATTAACTAGCGTCATTTATTAATACTTAGTTGAGATTTCTTAAGCCAAATAACACGCCTTGAATGTATTCCGAGGGGCAAGCTCTAGGATACGCGTAACCACAGTGCAAGTCGGAAGAAATTTCTTTGATGAAAAATCCACCGACTAGAACGGGAATCGAACCCGAACACCCGGCATGATAATGTGAAACGCTAACCACTCGGCCACGGGTGTACTAACTAATCAAGGTAATACAACCAAATTAAGCATGTGGAGGTTTTAGGGTGCAAAAATGTTTCTATGGTGGTTAGACACTCCACCCACCTCTCCAAGGAGGGCTGCCATACAAATGAAACAAAAATTTCTGCATTACTCGAGAATTAATCAAGCAAATGAAACCAAAATAGACATACGTAGGTTTTAGGGTTCAATAGATGTTTCTATGGTGGTTAGATACTCCTCCCCCTCCTATGGGGGGGGGCTACCATACAAATAAAAAACAAATTTCTGCATAACTCGAAAACTAATCAAGCAAATGGAGCCAAATTTGGCATGTTAAGATTTTAGGGGGCACGAAACCTTTCTATGGGGAATGGACACTCCTCACCCCCTCTAAGGGGAGAAGAGGGGAGGGGTCTGTCTTTATTCTATCATATTTTTTGTATCAAACATCTATTCCATGTAACGGAGAAACATGTTATTTGCAAGTAGTTGAAAAATTTTGATCGAGAATTGTGTCTGAAAATAATCTGATATTATAATGATGAGTTTTGGTAGAGGTACTAGGAATTTTTTAGTAAAAGTTAAATTCAACGGGGTCGATTAGAAGATCAATCAATGAACAGTTCTGCGATTGGTTCTTGGATTGGAACTTGCGCTTAGTAAGAAAACGTGAATGTTTGAAGGTAATGAAAACGAAAAACAAATGCGAGACGAAGTTTGCGGGGTTAACTAGTAGTTTATAAATGAATAGTTTAGTTAGATTAAATTTTTATTGTATAAGTCTTTTTTATTTCTATAAGTCTGAGTTCCTTTATACTACTGGACAATAAATAAATAATTAAAAAAAATCTAGCTCACCTGTAGCGTATGTCAAACCACGTTGAACTCAAACATCAATGAATGCATACATGATACATGGGAGAGAGAGAGAGAGAGAGAGACGAATTCGTTTTTGGGGTAGTCACTTCAAAATGCAATGAAGGAAATTTGACGGGGAAAAATGAAATGAGATCAGATGATCGACACATCAAATTGAAGCCAATGAGTCTTGTTTGAAAAAATATTATACTGGAAAAAAATCGGATTTTGTTTCGTAATTATTGATTGTAATTGTTTTTCAGAGCTTACCTGGTTTTGGGACCAAGGGCGCCATATTTTTTTATATTTTTTTCTCGAAAGATGAGGTTTTTTTACATAACATTATCAGAAAGGTGTTTTTTTTTCGTTTTTGAGTTATGATTTATCAAAGTTGACATGTTTTTAGTTTTCGTTCAATATTCCTATGCGACGGGAATCCAATTCTTATGCATATGTGGTATTTAATGTGGCTTCAAATTGGTATATCGATCATCTGAATCGGCCCGGTAGTTTAAAAATTAAGAATTTTTTAAAAAAGGCAATTTTGGGAAAAAGGGGAAAAATCATTTTTCGGACCATCGATAAATTTTGAAAATTCATAACTTAAAAACAAAAAATGATTTTTAGATATATTATGTAGAAAACTCTCGATTTCGAGAAAAAATATGTAAGCTGTAAAAAACCAATACAATCAATAATTTTAAAATAAAAATCCAAAATTTCTGGAAGTATAACATTTTTCAAAAATTGACTAGTTTGGCTTTAATTTGATATGTCGATCATCTAAACCGGAGCAGTTCAAAAATTAGGAGTTTCTAAAAAAAGTTTTGGGACAAATAAAAAAAAAGATTTTTTGGACCACCATAAAATAGAAATGGTTACACTAACAGAAAAAATAAAAAAAAACATTTCCATCGAACTTCTGGGTGGATTGACACTATTTTGGATTGACGGGGTGGATTGACTTTTTTTGAGTGATTATTTAATCATTCAAGACACTTACTTGTTGTCAAACTATCTTGAAGTTATTGAGAAATTTCTAAACATAATTCTTAATAGATAGTAATATTCACTACTTTGACCCATTGTCACCCCCTATAAGGGGTAAAATTGGATCAACATTCATTTAATCGTAGTTCAGTGAAATTTTAATATTATTCAACAATTCCCTGGACACTCGTAAGTTCATCATTAGAGAACATATCTACGTAATCAGAATTGAGTTTTACTCTGATTTACAGTAGTTGTTCAAGTTGTTCAAAAAACTACCTTTTTTGACCTATTCTCACCCCCATCGACGGTATACGAATCTTTCGGTTTTAGTGTATTTTTTATTGAATTTCAAACGCGGTGGGTCAATATATAAAAATAAACCTTGCTTCGTTTGTCGTTTTGCTTCACGTTCTCTGTGCATTGTAACATTACAGTATTTATTCTACGTATTGTTTGTTAATAAATGAATAAAGGGTGTGTCACATCAAATTGCATCACGGAATAAACGCTATAGAAATTTAATTTTAAGGAATTCAATCTTCAGTTTTCGCTTATAATCAGATAAGAGTGTATAGATCACGTTGGCCATGCTTCACTGTCAATTTTTCGTAAATTTGGAAAAATGTCGTCAAACGAAAAAGAGCGTCGTGAATTAATCCTGCGCACTCATTTCGAGAATCCGGAGTTTTCACATCGGGACATCGGTAAGATGCTGGGAATCGTCCAATCCACGGTCAGCAGAGTACTAAAACGATACTTCGAGAACCTAACCATCGACCGGAAGGTGAAGAACGGCAAAAATGGATGCTCCGTCAGTGAAAAAGATCACAAGCGCGTAGTTAAGCAGTTTAGACGAGATCCGAGAAGTTCGGTCCGGCATGTCGCCAGTAAGCTGAATTTGTCAAGTTCATTCGTCCAGCGGACCAAGCAACGGGAGGGCCTGCGTACATACAAGGTTCAGAAGGCTCCTAACCGCGACGAAAAGCAAAACATGGTGGGGAAGATGCGAGCCCGGAAGCTGTACACCGAAATGCTGACGAAGCCGCATTGCCTGGTAATGGACGACGAAACCTACGTCAAAGCGGACTTTCGTCAGCTGCCGGGCCTGTTGTTCTTCTCCGCAGAGGACAAATTCAGCGTTCCGGAGGAGATTCGCAAGCAGAAACTATCCAAGTTTGCCAAAAAGTACATGGTGTGGCAAGCGATCTGCTCTTGCGGAAAGCGGAGCGCCCAACGGGCAGGTTTACCTTAAGGAGTGCCTACAGAAGCGCTTACTACCACTATTGAAGCAGCACGAGGGCCCGACCATCTTCTGGCCGGATCTCGCTTCGTGCCACTATTCAAAGGACGTGTTGGAGTGGTACGAAGCCAACGGGGTCACCTTCGTGCCAAAGGAAATGAACCCGCCCAACGCGCCGGAGCTTCGCCCAATAGATAAATATTGGGCAATTATGAAGCAGGCCCTCCGGAAGAACCCAAAAGTTGTCAAATCGGAGGCGGAATTCAAGAGAAAGTGGATTTCTGTTCAAAACAAACTACAACCTGCCGTTGTACAGAACCTTATGGACGGGGTAAAGAGGAAGGTGCGAGCATACGGGCTTGGGCTCGAAGTATGAATAAAAAGAAAATGCCAAAAGTTGTTTAATAGTTTTTATTTTACTGTCTAAAATTTTCAAAAGGATCGGTCTACTGGGCGAATTTCTACAGCGTTTATTCCGTGATGCAATTTGATGTGACACACCCTTTATACAAGTTCTTTGTAAAAGTACTATTATTGGTGAGATATTAGCTCCAAAGCAGCTATTTACCTCCAATTTTCCTTATGTTGTACTTAAGTATAATAACCTGCTCAAAATGTATCCCATTTCAGCGAGTCAAACATGAACAGTCCCGCACTGCAAGAAATCACAGACGACTATCTAGAAAAAATATCTCTCCCAGATCCGGACAACATCTGCGATTGCTGCAACGAGTTCATCTACTTGCAATTGACGAAAGAAAAAGCTGAATATTTGAATTCATACGATTCGTAAGTAAAATTATACCAGTGTTGTATGATCTCAATATCAAGCGATTCATTCACAGAGACTTTGAAGAGGACATTAATGAGATCTATACCGAGGCCAGCAATACAACAGTTGCGTTGAAATTTCCTGGAGATTATGTTCACTTTCTGCTTTATGGGTACTATCAAAAAGGATCGAAAGACAATCATAAGGTTTGCGACCACGACGAAGGGTTCGATGATCTGGAAAACACTGCACTTACAAACGACGGAGTTGATACAAGAAAGCCTTGTGAAGATGAGCCGAAACAAACGTAAGATACGTGCAGTTCTATCAACATGAACATGAACATACATTTTTTCTTGTTACAGAAAACTGTCATATCTCATCGAAGAACTATTGATCACCGAGAGGAACTATATTAACACACTGGAGCTTGGAATCACGACATACATAACAAATGTTTTCAGTGAGTCGACCCTTCCTCCGGAGCTATTGAATATGAAATATCACATTTTCGGAAACATCGAATATATTCATCAGTTTCATCAGTCTATTCTATTGCCCAAATTAATTGCTTGTGGAAAGGATGCAGTACGAATAGCGGATGTTTTTTGCAGGCACATAGAGAACGATTCGTTTTACGGTTATGTTCTCTATTCGTTGTATCATCCGAAATCACAACGACTTTATGTGAAGTTTTCTGGGTTTTTTGAAAAACATCAAAATACCAGCGGAGATAAACTTGGTGTCAAAAGCTTCTTTCTCCAGCCGATTCAACGATTACCGAGATATAAACTTATTTTGGATAGTATTGCAAAATCATTGCTCTCAGATAACCAGCCGGATGACCATGATATCCAAACTAAGCTACAGCTGGTGTGCAGAGCAGGAGACGCGATGCAAAACTTCATAAACACAATGAACGAATGTATGGCAGTGAATGACATTGCCGAGTGCGAAAAGACTGAAGATGAAGAGGTCGAAATGGGATTTGGTGTGCTCAAGCCAGTAAATGTGCTGATAGGACAAAACAGTGAAAACCAAACGTTGTTTCTATACCCCAGAAGTGACGACAATCAAGAGAGAAGCAAACCGGTGAGACCGATGATAGCGCTGATTAAAACTGTTGACTATCTTGAACTTTTTTCAGATAAATATCCTCCACCAGGGAAAATTTAGGAAAGTGTTCCCTATGTTCATCAATGATATTCGGCAACGACGACAATATCAAGGAAAATTGTTCGTCTTTGAGCGGTGTGTCATCTATACCGAACAGACTCGTCCCAAGGCATTAACATATCGAGGACATTTTGATCACCTGGAGATTGCCTACGATTTCAGTAATCAGCAAATATTGAAGATATTCTCAGAAAACGATAAACATCACGGAGTTGAGGCGAAAATCAATATTCAAAATCCGGATGCAGCAAATCTGGCAGTGTTGGCTGACCTCTTGCATTCTATCATTGGCAAACGTTCACGAAAAGAGGGATATTTCATAGAGAGCTCAGAAATCATGGCTCTAAGAAAAGCAGATTCGAAGAGAAGTAACAGTTACAGAAGTAGCTTATCAAGCAATGCAAGCAGCTTCAGTTACAACAACACATGTGTCCTCGACACGGTTGAAATTCCACTCGATGCAACGCCTTTTCAAGAAGTTGATCATAACGACAATTACAATTTAACATCCTTAGATCAGATAGTTAATTTTCATCAGTATTACGAGAAAGCTCTGCGAGACGGCGTTACTTTCTACATTTGCTCGCTTCCCTGTGACATGCGTGAACAACTCACGGAATTCTATGATATTTTAAAAGAACTTATGAGCTTTCAGAACAACATAAATTGCCAATTGTTCGAGAACGATGAAAGCGAGAGTTTTCGATCGGAACTCGATCATCTCTGTGATATCTTCCATGACAGCTTAAAGCGGTCTGAGTTCGAAGTTTATCTCCGCTATGTGGAACGATCAAAATCGGCGGAACTAATACTCATGAGTTTTGAGCAATACTTCACTGGCCAACCGAGAGAAGATGATACAATTTGTCTGTCGATTGACTCCTTCCTATCTCTTCCCATTGTATACATCAACAAGTGCTACCACTTCTTCAATGATGTCTGGGAAGATGTGAACGGATGTAGAGAAGAGGTAATTCTCAGAAATACAGTCCTTGATTACAAGATAAACTACATCCATAGCCAGCTATCATTGCTACGCCAACGGGTGAATGAAAACTTCTACATTCGGCAATTCATCATGGATGTTGCTTTCCTGGGCGAAATTGGTCTGGTTCAGTATTCTGAAATTGTGAAGATAGAAGGTTCTTTCGCCACTTATCGATTATTCCTTTTCAAAACGGGACTACTTTGCATGAAGATTAATAGTGAGAAGGTTTGTTATTCAAAATTTTTGACTTTTTCATTAGCAGTAATTTCAACCAATTCTCTTACAGCCTGATGAACCGGAAACTTACAATATGGTTACATTCTACTGCCCATATACCAAGTCCACAGCAAAAATGAGCCGCCGGGATGAAAAAGGATGGTCAATCTATCTGGACGGAAGCAAAACGACTCTTCTTTTTGATAACAAACAGGCGCGTTCTGTTGTCAATGATCGATACACGAAGTTGGCAGATCAAATGCGCGCAACAACAAGAGTGAAGAAGCGAACGTTTTTCAGAGCGCCTGATTAGAACTTAGTGTGATTTATTAAATTTTTATTAAATTTATTTATAAAGCTCGATTCACTTAAAAGTTCAATGCACTATTAATTATAGCCCTGCACCAGGTCCTGGAATACTTTGACAGCGGACCGTTTGGAAAGTTATCCTTCTTTAGGGATGAAATGTTCTGTTGCGATTTTTCAGAATTTAAAATATTTGTTATAGATGGAAACCTGAAGAAGAGAACGAATTTTGAACGTCGGAAATCCGTGAAAATCATTCAATTCTTGTAAGTTATCGTTTGGATGCGTTTCGGTATCAGCACGTTGTCGCATATAAAGAACTGATAGTAACTGTCAGACAAGTTGACGGTTCACTTAATACAATTATGGAAAAATACCATTTGAATTTGCATATTAAAATAACGTTGAAGAATAGAACAATATATAGATCAAATAGTTAATTTACATCGGTATTGAAGAAATGTTCTTGAAACAGCCCACATTTACTCCCATACTTTTGACTAACTGTTGGACAATACTTCTTCCCATCCGGCTTGCAAAGTGTTGTACTTCGACGTCACTTTTAACCCGGGAACAATGCACGATTTAGCGAAAATCGGATTATGTATTGGAATGTCACTAAGAAGCCTTAAAACACTCCTCAATTAATATGAGCTCTCCCCACAAACATCATTGGAATCAATTTGCTTTTTTATTATTTTGTATAATTCTTTACAATACATTGAATTCTCCATCGATAACACGAGAGCGGTGGGTGACAGTTCTCCTCTGGATGCCAGGAGAATTGAAACTCGTTTGCTGTTGATTAATCTGGTGCTGCTTTGGTACCGCTCATGTAATTGATGCACACTACTTCCCGGTTAGAAAATGAATTTAGGAACTCAGAAGGAAAGGGGTGTAAGTTACATGTTCGATTTTCTCTTCACCGACATTCTCTATTGGTCAAGACACTTTGCCCCCAAACATCAAAGTGATTTCTATGCTAAGATTAAACAAAATATCTGTTCAACTCTCCTAGAATATGTGAACAGTCGTCCAAACTGATGATTTGTCCAATATATCAGATTGAATAAACTAAATTTCACGAGAAATTCCTTAGATACCATGCGCACAGAACCACGGCCGAATGGCTATCGAGAGAGCAATTTCTGTTTTTATTTGTATTTTGACATGCGACAGCTCTACTGAAGTACAGGGTGACTTAAAAGTCATTAAATTCTTCAAGCATAAGGTGACTATCAATACGGAATCTATAATCAATAGTTTTACTACCAAACAAGCAGGTGACCACCTTGCCTCCCATGACCAATTTGCCCCCACTACCCCTACCTCATCACTTTTTCTCCAAGCCTCATTATGCGGAACGTTATGTGTTTCTTACTACGGTTTTGTATGCATGTGAAAATTTAAATTGAAAAACTCTAGGTGAATATGCCAAACTGATTTTATACATGTACCTACTACACTGCGTTTCACATCTATAGAACCACTCATTTTTTCTGAGTTTCCAGAGATATGTCAGAAGTCGGTTGAATTGAAGTATATAGTGTAGAGTACAATAACTATCTTCATTTATAAGACTAGTCATTTCAACTTTATTGTTGTGTTCAAGCGCGAAAACTTTAAAAAACTGAAATTCCAGTGTTTCATAACTACAGAACCAGATGAAAAAACTCTCACTCGTTTACAAAATTAACGTCAATTTAACGTGAATTACTATAAGTTTCTAATTCGTAGGTCATCTTTAGTTCTCAATCAGTTCAAATAACCCATTCGGGGTGGTTACGACCAAGCTGCGCCATATTGTAGTGGATATCTCGTTCTACGCAGAGGATACTGCTCGTTTAAGCTCTTCAAATCACTCATACTGCTGGTATTCGTCCAATCACTTCTCATAAGTTCCTGACAGGATTTTGATTTGGTTGAACACTTTTGCTCCTTCTGCTTGAGATGGGAACGAACTCCAGCGTATGCCACAGCAAGGTTTTACTACTGGAAATTGAATGCTTACTTCCATGGAAGATACGTTGTATCTAAATAAAGCAGTGTATGTCCATGTTCCATAATTCTGGATACTTTTCCATATACGTCCTGGCACGAACATTTACCGTTTGCTGCAGGCACTTTATTTGTCATTACACAGTTCCTCTTCTTCGAGACTGTTGTAGCGAATGTGAATGGAACTTCTATGGTACACCTCTAGCCCTAAGAAGCGCCCTTGTGGGCAAACTTAATCCAAAATCCTGCTTCACCTGTATTGAGAAAGACAATTCATTTTCGATCGACGCTCGTCAGCAAATGGTGTTCGCTCCACAGAACATCAAACGGCATTCTTGTGCTGTGTTTTCCAATCGCGGATGGCTTATTTATACGAAATAAGTTTAAAATGGGCAGAAATTTCCCATTAATTTAAACCATTTGGAGATCAGGGAATTGTATTTCATAACATATCATACGAATCATAAAAAAAAACCGAATGGATTGGTATGCAAGTCATCAGAATTCGCTCGCATCATGCATCATTCAAACTTCATGCAAGATTTTTTCAAAGCCACAAGCAAAGTGTCACCCATACAGTGATCGTTTATTAATTAGGAGGAGGCAGCGATTATCATGCGAGGACTTATTGAGATCGGCATTACATCGCATCACAAAAATCAAACGAAATGAAATATTAATAATCTTCATGACACATATTCATAATTCTCAATGATTCAATTCCTTTTATGATAGATTGGGCATTAGAACCAATAGGTCTTGATTGTGGTAGTCTGCAAACGAACATTATTTCACCGAAAAAGCTACTGCTCTCGATGCCTAAATAATAAGAATAAGACAATGGAAAGAAATCACAATACCATAGCTATTCATTAAAAATAAAGCTACTTCATGATTTCATGTGTATTTTACCTCAAAATATCACGAAATCGTGAGTATTTTCAACTAATTTTTTTCGTTTCTTCCCTATAAATTTCATATTCAATGTAATCAAGGACGATATTTTTTTTATTTACCCATCCACATATACTTCATCTACCATTTCACCCTGTTATGTGTCCCACTGATATTCATTAACCATTTTCAGTTAGACAGATGAACTTCCTGCCAGAAGCTTATTGTCTTTCTTTGTTCGTTACAAACCGTTTGAAGGTTATGAGTACATAAAACAAACGGCCCTTTTCAGGGCTTATATTTAGAGTTTCAAAAGAGTTAAACTAACAGATTTCTGAACAATGAAAAGAATTACATTTAAAATAACCAAGTGTTCTGAACGATCACAGTCCTATGTCAAACTTCCGTCCGTGTCCCTAGGCTCAGACACTTCTACTTTTTTTTATGAAATTGTTTTATTCGAAAATGGTAAGTCCTACAAAAAAGTGATCCATGGAAGAGTTTGAGGAAAATAATTGAATTTTCAGAAAAAAATACTGAAAAAATATTTTTTTGAAATCCTACACTGAAAAAAATCAATTTCAAAAACTAAAGGTCGATTTTCTCAAAATGGTCATCTCAGACATTGATGAAATGGAAGATAAATCGTAGATAAATATGTGCCCTACAACTCTTCCATACATTGCAACTTGTGCATATTTAAAGCAAAAAAGTTTTTCTAACAAAACCTTTTTCAAGATTTTTTTTTGGAAAAATTTCTTCTTTTTTTTGTATACAGTTATAGGAAAAAACAATAACACGTAGAAATGGATTAATGGTGACTCTTGGATGCTAAAGTACAGTTTTGACCCGGTTTTTATAGTCAAATACCATATGTTTCAATACAGAGAGCAACGACAGCTCTCAAACAATAGCCATCTGCCATAGATGGAGATTGATCGGTCGGTCAGGTATCGAATTTGTAGATCTAGGTATCTATTAAGAGTCACTGTAAGTTACTGTAGATATGATAATAAGAAATGAATTGTATAGATAGCTAAAGGATGAATAAAATGGCTCTGCAGTTGTTTGAAAATAACCAGTCGCGACCGGCAGCAAATGTAAAATGGCAGAAAACAAATATCATTATTTTGTTTCTTAGAGGCGAATGAACTGGAAAGTTTAAACTCTCTTGAAGCCAAAATGAAGAAGAATATTATTTTGTTTCTGCGTAATCATCAGAATTCAGCTAAAAGAAGTGTGACATTATTTAGCAACATGAGTCAAATCGTGATCTCCAGGATTTGCAAAGACTGCAAATGCAGTGCTGGTATTAACAACAATGTCTTACAATATCAAAAAATATTCACGAGTTACGAGTATGATTTTGTTTCAGTGTAAATGACTTTTTTTAGCTTGAAACACACTAACCTTATTATATTAATGACAATAACAAACGAGTTCATTTTGTTCATATCGCTGATGCATGAACAAATTTGCTGAAATAAATGAATGCAGCATTGAGTGGGGTTCATATCTTCGCTGTTTTTCATGCTCTGAATATCCAAAGCAACAAATTGATATTCATCACACTCGAAACGATATTCGTTCTGGCAGTGAATTTGAGACAAAACTCAAAAATAAAAAAATATTCAGGCTGGACCTTTTAGAGATCTAAAACGCCAGAGTTCGATGAAACGAACTTTGCAAAAAATCGCGCAGGATTTTATTTAAGCAGCTGCACAGTAAAAGTCCGAACTGAATAAAAACCAACCGCACACAGCAGCCTCAGGTTGAAAGTAAACAATAGCTGATATTCATTTGGCTAACATGAAATTCAATTCTGACATCTTCAATAATCAGAACGAAAATGACACTGGGTGGAAAAATAAACTTCAAAACATATTGAAGAACAAAAGTTCATTTGCTCATATTCACTGGTTGTCTGGATCTGTCATTTTGATTTCCGTTTGGAATATATAGGTTTTCAATGCAACCTAGCTCGGAAATCTATGCGTTCGAGCTTGAAGGCCTGGATGATAGCTCAGGATTCGGGATAATGTCGCATTTTTGGACTTACGGAAAACCATACAGTTTGGACGTGACTTGTTGGAGAATTAAACACACTTGGATAACTAGTAACTAAACACAACAGATTTATTTCGCGATGCTGTACATTTGGTATAATGTATGAACGATATGTTCCGATGAACAATTGCAAATATAAATATATATAGAAGGTGCATTTGCATATGAAATAGAATTCTGATTATACGCGAGCGTAACATGAGCAAATTTAAAACACATGCGAATTGGGGCTCTTTTGGTATTAACAAGTTCTTCTGCATAGCTACTCGATGTTGATAATCCCTAATATTTTCCTTCGTTGATTGTATTGTTTTCACATATTCAGAGCTTTAACCCTTCTCTTCGTTGGCCGAGGCATTTTGATTGAATGTAATACTTTACCGTTTACTGTTTTTAATAGCATAGGCAGCCGTGGCAGTGTTCCGAGCTCTGCAATACAATTTGATTAACCAATGTTAAAGTTGCTAAAACTTACATTATAGACCCATTAAACGTAAAAATAATAATTGTATTGATATCAACACAATTTTATTCTATTGACAAGCTGACCCGGCACACTTCGTTTCGCCCAAAATTTGTTTTTTGTTATCAATACCTTCAAACATTCACGTTTTCTTATTAAGCACAAATTCATGAGTTCAATCGCAGAACTGTCCATTATCAATCAATCAATCAATAATTATAGAATAATTGCTAAAAATTCTTAGTACTTCTACCAAAACTCATCATTAAAATTGTTCGCGATCGACATCGCGAAAGAGGAGCAAGAATTGAAAAAAGCAACTTTCCTTTCCCATCCTTATCCTTTTTTCCATCCAAGCCTCTCCTTCCTGCCACAATCACAATCACGACAATCACAAGAACCCAATGCGCAATGAAATATGGGCCGAACGCATACAACGGTACAGCGTACGAATCGTATCCCTATTAATGTAATATTGTCATTACAAATCCAACTTTCCAATGTGTAGTATCGCGAAATAACTCCACAAGTGTTGAAAGGTTTTCCGGTGTTTAATTTTCCAGGTGTTAGAAGATTCCGTGTATAATCCTGAGCTATCAACATCCAGGCCTCCTTCAGCCGAAGGATCCGCCACATCCTCAATGGTGTGATCCACCAATAATATCAGATTATTTTCAAACATAATTCTCGTTCAATATTTTTCAACCACTTGCAAATAGCATGTTCCTCCGTTACATGGAATAAATGTTTGATACAGAATATATGATAGAATAAAGACAGACCCCTCTCCTCTTCTCCTCTTAGAGAGGGGGGGGGAGTGTCTATTCACCATAGAAACGTTTCGGGCCTTCTAAGGTCCCCCCCCTAAGGGAGGAAGGAGGAGTATTCCACCATAGAATCATTTATTGTACCCTAAAATCTCCGCATGCCGAATTTGGTTTCATTTGCTTGAATAATTCTCGATTAATGCAGAAATTTGTATTTCACTGGTATGGCAGAACACCACCCACCCTCCCCCTCTGGAAAGAAGGGTGGAGTGTCTTACCATCGTGAAAACATTTATTGCGCCCTGAAACCTCCATATACCTAATTTGGTTTCGTTTGCTTGATTAATTCTCGAGTAATGCAGAAATTTGGGTTTCACTTGTATGGCAGCACCACCACACCAACGCCCCCCCCCCCCACTCCCATAAGAGGGGGGGTGTATCTAACCATCATAAAATCATTTATTGCACCCTAACACCTCCATATGCCAAGTTTGGTTTCATTTGCTTGGTTAATTCTCGTGTATTGTAGAAATTTGTGTTTCATTTGTATGGCAGCCCCCCCTTATGGAAGGGGTGGAGTGTCTAATCACCATAAAAACATTTGTTGCACCCTAAAACCTCCATATGCAAATTTTGGTTTCATTTGCTCGGTTAATTCTCGAGTAATGTTGAAATTTGTCTTTCATTTGTATGGCAGAACCCCCCCCCCCTTTAGGAACTCAAACTATCACGAAAACCTTCCCCGGCCTCAAAAACCCCTATGTACCAATTTTCATGTCGATCGGTTCAGTAGTTTCCGAGTCTATAAGAATCAGACAGACAGAAATCCATTTTATATATATATAGATTTTCATGACATGAAACGCTATGACTCAGGAATAACATTTTATTGAGTGGTTTTTATAGCTGTTTCGATGATGTTGTCTGGCATCAATGTCGAAAAAATAACGATGCTTTCACCAATACAAACAAAACCATTGCCGAAAATTGAAAAATGCAAATTTAACTTTCAGAGCACTAGTTCGAGTTTTCCGACGTTTTTCACTATACAGTGCGACAGCAGATGAAAATTTTATATCTTGTGAGTAATCGATTAGAGTTTGGTTGATATTACTTGATGGGAAGTGTGCGAAAACGATCATTTTCTTCACCTGTTTCGCAAAATTATTGATTTTCGGGCGAGGGGTAAGAGAGAGAGAATAATGGAATGAGCGCCATTGTGGCAGCCATTTGTGGCTAGCTTCCACCATCACCTTAACATCACAGTAATAGAGAAAGCACGTTTACAGGGATATACCCATCCGTTGGATGATACAATGCGAATTTGTGAATCTTGTTTGGCAGTGATTTGGCACAATAAGTGTGTTACAAAGAAAAAAAAACGATGTATAGATGAGGATAACACTAACCAAAATATGGAAGATTCACAAGCTCCATCAAATGGTCTGTGTATATACACGGTTACTTGTCGATGGGTAAGGATTTTGAAGACTTTGCTTGGACAAATTCAATTATTTTCCTAAATCTCTTCCATAGATCTCTTTCTTGTAGTAAAAAAAAATAGAAGAAAATTATCAAAAATATTTAACCATATGTTTGTCTAGATAAATTTTCGATAAATGATTTGGAGATATCCAAAACCTGGATTTTATCGACTACGCTGTAAACCAAGGTTTCTCAAAGTGGTCGATATCGACCCCTGGGGTCGATTTCTGTTTCCTAGGGGTCGACAGAAACGAAAATTGATTTCGGGGGTCGACGGGGTCCGAATATCGACCCGTGGAAAATAACACAAATTCTTATTTCAAATATTCAAGAGAATTTTCAAGTTTCCTGAAATAATTGAAAAAAAAATTGTTACATCATGCACATAGATGACCAAGCATTTTGTAAATTCTTTTTCAATCACATTATTCCAACTCACTTCATTTAGCTATGTAAATACCATTCAAGCTCCCTGGTGTTTCAGAACGCATATGGTCGGTATTAACCCTTTCGTTACGAGTGTCGTCGATAGACGACATCCGCACGATGAGCTGTGTGTACGAGCGTCGTCTTTAGACGACATGAAATTCATGCTGCTCTTCAATCACACCAGCGCGATGCGCATACTTTTCGGCGTAGTGCTCCGTACAAGGGTAGCTCTTCGGCGGAGCACACTGCCGTAATGAAAGGGTTAAGTCAGACCGGACCATGTGACATTTTTATGATTTCGAGAAAAACGAGCTTGAAGTTCAGTGCTCTGCAATTTTCAAAGCATTTAATTTTTTCGTTCAATATAGTTCTCAGAAATGTTAACTACTCTCTGACTTTGACGTGTGATAATTGTAAAAAAACATCAAGTATCATGCCAAAAACGGCTCTTATTTGGCTGCCTATACGTACATGGTCCACTCTGACTGAACCAAGTGAAGCATTTTTTTGATTTGGTTCACTATGACTGAACAATTTCGAAATATTTCTCAATCAATTAACAGTTGTGATTCAAAGTATTGCTACAGCCTAAATCGCACTCTGAAATAGTACATTTTACGATCATTCACACTGAAAACTAGCATTTTTCACTGATTCGTTCAGTCAGAGTGAATCATGTTTATTTTGTAATATACTCAGAATGTGCACATTTTACAATAACGGGTTCAAACACATTTCAACAAGGTACCTATTGGCTTCAAGAAAAAGTTTTATTGGTTTAAATTTGGCGCTTGAAAATTGTTTAAATTCAATATACAAATGATTGATACATGGTCCACTCTGTCTGCACATGATATAGAGCCATTTCGCCATGGTAAATGGTACATGGTCCACTCTGACTGCATACTATGAGGGATTTTCGTTGATCAATCATAACAATTCATAACATTCCTGCTGTATGCGTGATTTTCCAAATCTGATAAATGTGGTATGTAGCATACATAATGCTAAACCAAATGTAATCAACAACTCGAAATTTTCAGTTTTGCGACTTGGTCTCCTCTGACTTAACACCGACCATATGAAATTGCAACCTAAGGACAAGCTTGTTATACAGTAAAATATCCGGAGCATGTTTGGACGTGAATTTGATGATGACTTCCTTCGTGTTAAATCATATCTGAAATATCTGAATTCTATCTGAAATTTTGCGTAAAATCTGTAAAATATAGAATATTCTGTATATGTGGCAACCCTGAGAATGACTTATATCTTAGTAGAAAATGTTATTGCTGTACATTTTGAAAACTCATCAAGGCGATGAATGTGCACAAGATGAAAATAAAAAAAGTACAAGATGAAAAATTCGGAAAGTAAAAAAACGTGAAGATGGATCGTGCAAGATAATGTGTTTGAGCGTATGAGTCCTCCAGGCATGTTCCTCTGTATTTCATACATATACACGAAGGAAGTCATCATCAAATTCATGTCCAAACATGCTCCTGATATTTTACTGTATAACAAGCTTGTCCTTAGGTTGCAATTTCATATGCGTTCTGAAATACCTGGGAGCTTGAATGATAATGTACTCAACTTCAAATTTAATTCAATAGATTACAAGGTATTTACATAGCGGAATGAAGTGAACTGGAATAAAGTGATTGAAAACGAAATTTACAAAATGCTTGGTCATCTATGTGCATGACGTAACCATTTTTTTTGTTCAATTATTTCAGGAAACTTGAAATGGGTCGCGAAAAGGGAAAATGTGATTCAATTGATTATAGACCAACAGATTTTCTCTCCAGCTTGACGAGTCTACATTACCCAGCAATGAAGGTCTGTTGTTAGGGTATGTTCGATCTATTAAAGATGAAAATATGTGCCAAGAAATTATTTTTGCTACACATATGAAGACTGATACCAGAGAAGAATCGATCGGTTTTTTTTACCGAAAAAGCTATTCAATGGAAGAATATTGATACTGATGGTGCACCATCAATGGTTGATCATCACCGTGGTTTTACAGCTCACTCAAAGTTATAACTGCGTGAGGTACTGGTCATTCACTACGTGATTCACAGACAGTATTTAGTAGCAAAAAATCTCTGAGCCCTAGATCGCATCAGTCTTTACTATATGTTATGAGTGCTATCAAAAACCATCGATGCAATTCTTTGAACACTCGATTATTTGCTCAGCTATATGAGAAAAACGACGAAATCTTTACTTGAAGTAATTCTACACGATGGAGTTCACTGACCACCAAGAGCCTCATGCATAGCAAGATTTTCAGCTTTTTTGAATTTGTGTTTCAACTGCAGGGTGACGATTTCGACTCGATTGAAACAATATCAATAATATTGGCCCTTCTAACAATACTTTCAAAACAAAATTTGGTTTGTCAAAATTATCACAAAAGCTTCAAGATCATGTTATATTATCATATGTTTTTAGATCTTTAAAATTTTCAAATTCCTCAATTGGTAATAAATCAATACTATATCACATCCATGGAATGAGCCAAGGTGATAATGCAAGAAATGTTTTCCATCATCATACTTCGACGAAAAAGGCTTCATTATGGTTACAAACAACGCGAAACCGAAAGAACCATTTGAAAATCAACGAACGCGGAGATTCAAGGCTTTAACTAACCAATATTGAACCGTATTTGGATATTCGGTGTTACGTATATATTGGTTTGCGATTTGGATGTTTTTATAGTTTGTGAGTAATTTGTATTAATAATTATTTATTACACTTGATATTTACTGGAATATGATTGAGAATTTTTTTTTTTTTGTATTATAGTGACTTTTAACACTTTTGGCTGATTTGTCACATTACTCCCATTTTTCGGAAAAATGTTGGGAGTGTGAATTGAACTCGTAACCTTATGCGTGAGAGGTGCGGATGTTACCACTAAGCCAGATCGCATCTGTGAAAAAATAATGTCAAGCTTATTCATTTAAACAACTGCAATGTTTTCAAATTGATATTTATTCAGTAAGAAAAAAAACTAAAGATTGGATTTTCAAAGAAATTTGGCTATGGGGGTCTAAGGTAAGACTTAATTCTGGAAAAGGGGTCGCTTGCCCAAAAGAGTTTAAAAACCCCTGCTGTAAACGAACGCCAGGATGCTTTTTTTTTCTTTTGGGGTAAAATTTTATCCTAAAAGAGTATGACATTCATTTTTCAAATTGAGAAAAATTATTTCAACAGTGCTGATTCTGCAGCATTCCTATGCAAACGGTTGACCGATTGTTTTGAGTAGGGGAACCCGGGACAAGAGTGCCCATCTGATTATTTTGCCTATTTCCATCTTTTACAATTGTTTAACTACAAAACTTGGTTTTATACAGATACTGCATATATCTCACATATTATCAGCCAGAACTTCAAATATTTTTATTGGAACACAGATAAATACTAACTGAGCTTCTTACAACTGCAATCTATATAAGAACGCACAGGCGCAAATTAACGAAATGCCCTCAGTTTCTATATGTTTGCATGACTCCATCCATAAATACAAATAGAATAATCACTTTTCTTCAACTCACTGTATGAACTAATTTAAATCGTACGTTTCAATAAAAAATAAATTTGTTATCTCTCAACTTCCGGGGCAAAAGGAGCCATTATTACCGTAGTAAAAATGCCATAGTCGTAACCTCGAATTCGATCTGTCAAACGCAAATAGTGTAATCGTGGTTGTGTTTTTTGTGGTCATGGTTTGTAAATATGAAGGGATTTCGTTCCGAAACCAGTGGCAGATGAAAACTATGGTTGTTGCCGTACATTCTGTAAATCATGGAGACGAGCTGCGGAGGAATATAGTTTGTCCAGAAGAACATTGGCCAAATATGTGCAGAAGTTAGGCCGTTTCAAAACTGTGTTTTGTAAACCACAGGAGGAGTAACTCGTGAGCCACATCCTTAATATGCAGAAGTTATTTTATGGGCTGACAACACACGACATCCCGAACCTAGGGTATAAAATCGCAGAGTGAAATCATTTAGATCACATCCAAATTGGCCGGAGAAGATTGGCTTGCCGGTTTTCGTGAACGCCACCAGAACTTGAGTTTGCGTTCTTTGGAAACACCGTGAATTTCACAGTGCTTTTTTCATCAAAAATTATGTTTGGCATTCTTGCCCCGCCGAGGTGGCACTCTTGCCCCGTACTGGAAAAATACAAGCCAAATTTTTGTAAATGAAACATTTTCATAGTAAACATAACTTTTGAACAATTTGATGCATAGCTACACCTAAATGGGAGTATAAATGAACAAACCAGCAAAAAAATGGAAAAAAATATAACAAAAGAGCATTCAAAAACGCGTATTAGCTTAAGTGGTACTCTTGCCCCGGGTTCCCCTACACAATTGAAAACTATCCGAAGAATTCTAGCTTTAAAAAGTTATGTAGGAATAAACCAGCCAAAAGTGTTGAAAGTAGCTAAAAAGTAGCAAGAAAAACAGGAAGTGGGTTATATCTATGGTATAACCGCAAGGGTGACGTAGGACTATCGTTGATTTAGAGATCATTTGTTTGAAGTTGAATCTGAATTCATTCTGAATGAATGAATATTTGGAGAACTTCGAAAACGAGAGCGTTACGTTGGAGCCACAAGGTTTTATGCATCCAATAATGGATACGGAAATATCCTACTGATGGGGAAGAATAATCTTCAGAAGCTATCCTGTTAATTGCGATTGATTGAAAAATCACAAAACCAAATGTATTTGGTCACAGTGTTTCATGGATAGAAAACATTAAAATAAACTCTTTCACATGAATGTTATTTTAAATTCCCAGAGGAACTGGCAGATTATTTTCAGTAACGATTAGATATTTCCACATTTTCCTCGATACTGGAAGCCCACCAGTGGTTAATGCTAACTCGATAACCATCTGTTAATAGCACTTGATTGAAACATATTTGGTCACAGTGTTACATGGATAGAAAACATTCAATTAAACTTTTTCACATGAATATATTTTGAAAATTACCAGAGGAACTGGCAGATTATTTTCAGTAACGATTAGTTATTTCCACATTTTCCTCGATACTGGAAGCCCACCAGTGGTTAATGCCAACTCGATAACCACCTGTTAATAGCACTTGATTGAAATATATTTGGTCACAGTGTTACATGGATAGAAAACATTCAATTAAACTCTTTCACATGAATATATTTTGAAAATTCCCAGAGGAACTAGCAGATTATTTTCCAGCAATGATTAGATCTTTCCGGAACTTTCCCGATGCTGAATGGCATCCTAACGGAAAGAGTTCTGCGCGTGTATGTGTCGATCCTTCGCCGTCCACCTCCTCCAGCACGTTAGGCAACGATGTTGTCTTGTCGATGTTCTCACGAAAAATGAATGTGTCTCACCACCAGAATATCGCTTAAGTATGCTTTTTGTGTGTGATTGAATCGAGAGAAGGTGTGGTTTACGATGGCAATTTGGAAGGCAAACTAGAGGGGAATGAACTCTCTGAGCTCGGAACTTTCGGCGACTGAGCAATAATCGATTGCGGGCGCATACAATATTGGATACGGAAAAAACCTACTGATGGGTAAGAATAATCTTCTGAAGCTATCCTGTTAATTGCGATTGATTGAAAAACCACAAAACCAAATGTATTTGGTCACAGTGTTACATGGATAGAAAACATTCAATTAAACTCTTTCACATGAATATATTTTGAAAATTCCCAAAGGAACTGGCAGATTATTTTCAGTAACGATTAGATATTTCCACATTTTCCTCGATACTGGAAACCCACCAGTGGTTAATGCCAACTCGATAACCACCTGTTAATAGCACTTGATTGAAACATATTTGGTCACAGTGTAACATGGATAGAAAACTTCAATTAAACTCTTTCACATGAATATATTTTGAAAATTCCCAAAGGAACTGCCAGATTATTTTCCAGCAATGATTAGATCTTTCCGGAACTTTCTCGATGCTGAATGGCATCCTAACGGAAAGAGTTCTGCGCGTGTATGTGTCGATCCTTCGCCGTCCACCTCCTCCAGCACGTTAGGCAACGATGTTGTCTTGTCGATATTCTCACGAAAAATGAATGTGTCTCACCACCAGAATATCGCTTAAGTATGCTTTTTGTGTGTGATTGAATCGAGAGAAGGTGTGGTTTACGATGGCAATTTGGAAGGCAAACTAGAGGGGAATGAACTCTCTGAGCTTGGAACTTTCGGCGACTGAGCAATAATCGATTGCGGGCGCATACAATATTGGATACGGAAATATCCTACTGATGGGGAAGAATAATCTTCTGAAGCTATCCTGTTAATTGCGATTGATTGAAAAACCACAAAACCAAATGTATTTGGTCACAGTGTTACATGGATAGAAAACATTCAATTAAACTCTTTCACATGAATATATTTTGAAAATTCCCAAAGGAACTGGCAGATTATTTTCAGTAACGATTAGATATTTCCACATTTTCCTCGATACTGGAAGCCCACCAGTGGTTAATGCCAACTCGATAACCACCTGTTAATAGCCGCGCGTGTATGTGTGTGTAGCGATGTCTTCCCAGGGAACCGTTTGTGGCATCACTCTCCTCCTGATAGATTCCCTTCTGGCCTAGGGTGCACAAACAGGCTCTTGGTGACACCGTTCATCCGCGCTTTCATGATAAATAAAGAGCTTCACCGCAACAGCGACAACATGCTCCAATCGCTGTTCAATTAGAACTGAGTGGATTTCCGAGCGCCGCTCGCTTATATACCGATTGGTGATTTCAATAGCCTGTTTTGAAAGCAATTTTAAGACTATTGAAACAAGTTTTTGGATCAAAAAGTAACAAGTATATAACGCGTAGACATTTTATCTTTCGAATGAAGTGTTTATCATACCATTTCGTTCAGTTGTTTAGGAGCTATTAACGCTCAAAATCTCGGTCTCCGGCGTAACGCTTTCGTTTTCGAAACTTTGATTTTACACCCCGGTATAGAAATGAAAGACGTAGTCCTACGTCAAAAAAATGCCATTCACTGACGCTGTCACTGTATAACATAAGTTTTATTGCTAATATGTATAAGCAAAATTCACAAAAAAAACGATTCTTTCATCTTTTCCGGTTTTTTCGATTTTTTCCAGCTTTTTGCAAAATAATGGTTGGCGTTTCTGACCAAAGTACAACTTTTTTTGAACCCCCTCACCGCTCTTGCTTGTAACTATTCTAATTTTAAATATTTTTTTCCGTTTGATTCTTGTTGTGTTGCTAAAAGATAAAGAAACAAATCTTTCAATAATGTATAGTAAACATATTCTTTGTTTTATTTGTTCAGGGCTCGAAAAAAAAACGTCAAAAATTCATGCCTCTACACTAGAATACCCCCTTAATGTACAATTCATATATGTAACAAAACCTGAAAACCATTCGATTTTGTTTAGAGTACAGGTTTCAATGTATATTATTTAATTATAAATCATCTAAACGAAAAATCGTCCAGTACATATTCGCGAAGGTTTATCTATCAAGTACTACCAAAACTAACACGAATAAAGCCCCATTTAGAGATAATGAAGTTACTCTGATAGCGTTAATGAGATTCGAGAACAAAATAAAATTAAGATGAACATAATGTTATTTCGTATACCAATTATTTTGTACAGTACTTTATAGTGTATACGCTGCATCTCAAGTAATTGAATGACGCTAAATCTCGGAACCACTTATGGTATCACAAACCATAGATTTGTTCCCGCGTTTACTAATGTGTTGTTCATGTACGTGTTCGCGTCTCGCTCCAGTCGTACAAACACAAGTCACCGATTACGTTTCATTCATCACTTCGCGACCGCGCAGCTGTTGGTAAACATAAAATCTCTATCAGTGCTATCAGCGAACCAACCCACACACGATAAGATTCTTACAAACAGTGTAGCGCGGATATTGCTCGATAAAGATTGTGATTATTTGCCCGAGCAGCAGACAATTTGCGCAATGGTTCAACTTTTCGCCGTTACTATGTACGTAGTAAGGTATGGTTTCCCAAAAACCATGTTCCAAATTCACTCATTCGGAGGCTTTTTTCGACACTGGCACTCGACAGGTAACTAAATGTAAATGCTCTTCCTCAGCACGTTTCAAATTCCAACGCGCGTGTTTCCTGTTCAATCTAAGGGGTTTCTGTTTTTGTTTTGGTATTTCAGTTGTATCGAAATTTGGTGACGCACAGCAAAGCAAGAACATTGTTTTGGGTTCCAACGAAGAGAAAACGTCTCGGCTTGGCCTTTATACCTGAAAATGCAATTGCGGCAAACTTGTTTGATTTGCTGGCTTGCAATGAAATATTTTGACGATTAAGTCGGTTGAATGATCCGGTTTGTTAGATCCCGTAGCAATGTCAACCAAGCCGTATCACAGCGCCAAATTAGAAAATCGTAATCATTTCGTTCCAATAATTAGCAAACAAACATTTAAAATGAAACCTGATTTTAAACCCGAAAATTGATGCAAAATTATGAGCCATCGAATAGCAACAGTACTGTCCAGCCCTCGGGCACTGATAATGATAATTGCGAGCTCATTCAATACAGTTGTGGAGAAGACGTACGGACAGTCTCATGTCCACTCGGTACCGCGTTCAGGTGTATTGCAATCGCCATGCATTAGTCATTCTTTACCTTCGATAGAAGTTCGTTCGCGCGGCTATTCCGTGTATCGCGTTCGAGGCTGAAGGTCTCCGGTGTTGCCTTTTCCTCGCCTTCATAACAACAAACTTGTCCACAACAATGAGGAAGTTCAGCGTCGATAGTGGAAAAGTGAAAATGGAGAAATAGTTTCGTTGCTTTCCGTTTCGGACCCACGATCATACGGCAAAAATGCAGCAGCATAATCACCGACCTGATATACTCGTAGTTTGAGCGATAACGAAAACAAGTGACGAGCAGTAGTGCCTTTAGTTTCCGTGCCATCCGTTCCGAGTTGTGCAACTTCGTGATCACGAGTGAAAAACAATCTCTGCAGTGAGAGTGAGTGTGTGTGAAGGATGTAGGGCTGTTCAGTATTACATCATCGTCGTGTGGGGTCTGGAAATAATTTTCAAATGCTAAGAAAGAAAAAGAAGCCCTTGTTACTTGTTTTTCAACGAAAGGTACATTGCTAGAATGTGTTCTGCTCATGCCTACATTGTTATCTTCCCGTGATAAGAAATGATAAGAAACTGTACAACAAGATAAGCCCATTGTCACTCATTTTCCTAGAATCCATCGGACTATCTAAACTTTAAGTGGTGATACGAAGTGTACCGAATGCTAATTTAATCGCTTTTGGGAAAAATAGATTTGCCCCAAGTAACGAACATTCTTGCCTTGCCTTCAATGGACTCCTAGTATATGCTTCAGAACGCGCCAACATTCGCCAAATTATAATTATTCTCAAATTAATTTACCGTGACAATCTGGCGTATATGCTTTAATTGCAGACTCAATTTTATGCGTGTTAAATCACGTTCAAGGTTTAGCTACTTGTCATATGTTTTTTATTCGAGACTTTTTTCACAAATTGTTATACGAGATAAACAACACTTTTTTTAAATGAAATGACCATTTAATTTTTTTTGTACATGTGTCTATCCCAGGACCTATAAGCCCCTTTTGTACAATTTTACCTAAGCGACATTGATTATTCTCTGACTAGAAATAGCAGCCTAGTTAAAATTGCAGATGGTGATGTCTGTGGTCGGGCCGAAAAAATCCGACCTACAAGAAACCTTGCAAGATACCTGAAAGTATTAGTCGAATGAGCCGTTGGATAGAGGATAGAGTTCTCCACTAAGAATACAGAAAAGGTTGTTTCTTCTAGGAAGCATATATCAGCACTACTGAAGCTTCAAAATGAAACACCATTTAAGTATCTTAAGGTCTAGTTAACTCCAGATGTACTTTTGGAGCCCATATTAGATACGTGAATGAAAAATGCTAACAAATAATAAACTTTTTCTGCACAATTATCTTATATAACAATTGTGGAAATAGCCCCGGTGGGAATCCCATCCAATAAAGTAGTTTCTGTTTCCATTCAGCTACCAAAATACACCTTATTAAACTCGAGCGAATTCAATAGTTTTGTCTCGCTATAGCGATGGGGTATATGGCATCAACGCACACCATAAGTTTCGAAGTTTAAGCAGACATACTTCCAGAAACGATCTCTTCTCATTTTTATATCTTCGGTTCCCCTTTCGAGGTAAGATCATAACCGAAAACATAGAGCAGCAAACCGGACTAAATCTTCTTTCAGAATTCATTACCACGAACTCATCTCCATGTAGGTTGGACCTTTTTCGCATATACCAAACCGTGTTTGTTTTTCTTACTACATCAGATCCTCTCTTAATATTGATATGTTAATGAGGAAGGACATCTATGGAGGGATATGAACCGAATATTATTCGCAAATGTTTATTCTCGTGCAACCACTATAAAATCAGATGTCAGTTTGAGACATTCTAATTTTCCAATATATTTTACATTTTTAGAACATATTTAGTTCGAAAATGACGAAGTGACCCAGTTAAAGGGCGAACACAAAATTATTGCGACACCGAAAATGTCATGCCAATTTTCTTATAATGTTTAGAATCAAACCAAAATTTTAGGGTAGTTTTATACATATATTTACTTCAAAAATCAAAAGAAAAGTTAATCGATGGAGCCTTGAGTGTAAAATTGAACGCATTTTCGCTTGATGCCCTCCATCAAAGTCTTTACAGTGTCATCCGGTACCAGTTTCTCAGTTTTTTCCATTTTCTTAACATGTCCTTCTCGTCTTTGACTGTCTTCTTGCTCTTCCGAAGTTCCCGCTTCATAATTGCCCAGTACTGCTCTACTGGGCACAGCTCCGGACAGTTTGGCGGGTTCATGTCCTTTGGAACAAAATGGACAGAATTGGCCTCATCCAGGACACTTTTAGAATAGTGGCATGATGCCAAATCTGGCCAAAAAAGCGGAGCTTCGTCGTGCTGCTGCAAGAACGGCAAAAGGCGCTTCTTGAGGCACTCAGATTTGTAGATCTCGCCATTTACTGTGCCCTTTGTCATGGAAGGCTCACTCCTCAGTCCGCATGAGCAGATGGTCTGCCAAACGAGATATTTGGAGGCGAACTTCGACATTTTCTTCTTAAATTTGTCGTCCACATCGAACTCGCTCTTGCCGGTGGAAAACTCCAACCCCGGAATTTGGTTAAAATCGGCTTTTATATATGTTTCGTCGTCCATCACACAGCAGCCATATTTTTTCAGCATCTTCTCGTAGAGCTTCCGTGCCCGAGTTTTGGCCGTCGATTGTTGCCGCTCATCGCGGTTTGGGAAGTTCTGTACCTTGTATGTATGTAGTCCAGCTCTCTTCTTTGAATTCTGGACGTAGCTCTGCGACATGCCGATCTTTTTAGCCAAATCACGGCTTGAGACGTTGGGATTTGCTTCAATCATCCGCTTCACCTTTCCCTCCGTCTTTTTGTTCTCCGGTCCCGGTTTTCTTCCAGCTCTTTTGCCGTGGTCCAACGTCAACCGCTCCTAGAATGGCTCCAACACTCTGGAGACGGTTGAATGGTGAATGTTCAACATTTTTCCCAACTGCTGATGTGGCAGGTCAGGAGATTCCAGGTTTTTGGAAAGAATTTGTTCTCTCGACTCGCGTTGGTTAACCTCCATTTTCGTTGATTCGAAAAACACGACGTCGAGTTTGACAGCATGTAGACAATACACATCAATGAGAAAGTGTGCAAAATTTGGTTGATTTTTACCCACTGGTAAAAAAGTTATGTCCTGTTAAATGTGTCGCAATAATTTCGTGTTCGCCCTTTAAACCGTACACCACCGACCGGAAGGGTCCAGGTCTGGCGAATACTGTGGTTATGGTAGTCGATCCCGTTCCAGCGTTCTGAGTGTGTTATATTTTTGTTTAGGTTTTCAGGCAGCATGTAATGTGTGATTCCAGGCGCAGAGTACTTTCTTCTTCCCGGAGAGATTTGACCGCAACATCAATGATAATGCTTTATCATGTGAAGGTCCCGATTTTCTACGTTAGGGATTGACAAAAAAAAGTAATCAATTCAGAGAAACTTTTTCTGACTGATAGTTTGCGCTGAATTTTTCAACTATGTTTCTTATGATAAAGTGTCTTAAGCATACGGGAAAGTGTTGTGTACTTCGAATCGAGCGCGTTTTGTTTTCGAATGTTTTTATTTTGGATTAGACCGGTTATATGCTAGCGTTCGCTTTCATGTTGTGACATGTGTTGTTTCTTTTCGATGATTTTGTACGATATGGAGAATGAAATACATCATCTATTCGAGGAATAATGAATCACATCACTCACCACAGTGAATCCTGATTTTTATCCTCCCCTACTAACAGCTATCCCTTCCTTGATAAACGCTGGGGAACCACGCTATAGAGGCGACCCTTCTGGCCTTCGGGCGGCGAATATCAAATTACTAGTTTCTTTAGAGTCCAAAAAGCATTCCAAACATTTCCATGTCTCTAACACCAGATTGCATTAGGAACTCATTTCCGTCCAAAAAAGTTAAAATCAAAAGAACACACGGCTTTAGGTATGGATTGTTTTCTTTAGCAAATTTTAGCAACATGTAACTGTATTAAGAGATGCGCACTTAGGTTTTCACTGTTTGTCAAAAGATGAATCCAGAAGTAAGTGCTTCTCGATTTCGACATATGCAAAACGTCATGAATCAAGATCGAAAATGTTGTCTTCAGCACGTTTTTGTGATATTGTTCTCTTGGTCGAGTGAAAATGTCTGATTTCAGACCAAATAATCGTCATTAGCAAGAAGTGTTGTAATTTTTCTTTCATTAGAAAAAAAAACTGCGGAAGCGCATTGAGAGTTCCAAAAGCTCACCGAAATGCTGCTCTTATACAGGGTGCGGCAGCATAACTTCCTTTTTTCAAAACTCAATAAAAATTATTGTATGCATCGGAAAATATTTATTTATTTTTTATAATGTGCCGAAATGTCTGAAGTTTTTATTTACATTGTTTTGAAGATCAAATCTGTTAGGTGACGTGCCCCATTCTCCATACATTGCGTAAACTGATTTCTGGCGTTTGTCATGACTCTTGTTAGCATAGCAGGTGTTATGTTGGCAATTTCTTCTTGGATGTTGGTCTTCAAATCTTGTAGGGTTCTTGGACGGTTCACATAAACACGGGATTTCAAAAAACCCCATAGAAAAAAATCACAAAGGGACAGATCGGGAGAGCATGCCGGCCATTCCAAATCGCCTCTAATTGAGATAAGGCGCTCTGGAAAGTGTTCCCTCAAAACAGCCCTCGATGCTCTTGAAGTGTGTGCTGTTGCACCGTCTTGTTGGAATCAAGTGTCCCCCAAATCCAAATTTTCTAGCCGTGGGAAAAAAAATGGTAGCATGTTTACATACCGGTTCGAATTCACTGTCACTGTAACCTCTTTTTCCTCAAAAAACCAGGGACCAATAATTCCAGCTGATGAAATTCCATACCACACTGTGACTTTGGGTGAATGCAAAGGCTTTTGATGCAATTCTCGAGGGTTGGTGTCAGCCCAGTAGCGCATGTTTTGTTTGTTAACCGACCAACACAAATGAAAATGGGCTTCATCGCAATAACCGAACATCCGCTTGAAAAGTAAACCTCAACGGCAAAGGCACGCTCCTCACTATTCCAACGCATGATGGCGACTGAACCGTGTCGGGGCAAAACTTTACAGTATCCCCTCTTGAACGAGACCACTAGCGCTTCGCTATGACATCAACTAACTGAGTGGCGCGGTGTTTATATTTATATTTATATTTATATTTATATTTATATTTATATTTATATTTATATTTATATTTATATTTATATTTATATTTATATTTATATTTATATTTATATTTATATTTATATTTATATTAATATTTATATTTATATTTATATTATATTTATATTTATATTTATATTTATATTTTATATTTATATTTATATTTATATTTATATTTATATTTATATTTATATTTATATGTATATTTATATTTATTAGCAGACTTATCTCACTTCTTAACTAGGCGAACCTAGCCAGAATTTTCACCTGCTCCCGGGCTTCTGAATGCCAAAGGGGGACTAGGCTCTGCGGAATGCACGTATCTGCATGCTCGTGCTGTTTCAGTCCTGACCGAGAAATTGTCGGACAATCGCGCAGGTGCTAAGGACGACCGACTTTTGGATGCCGGCCAATTCCTTCTCCATATTCAACACCTTTAGCGCTTCCAGAAGTGTCTTCGGGACAATTCCAGTTCCAGAGAGAACGACTGGAACAATTCTTGGGACCTCCCTTAGCCCCCACAGTTCCTTGAGCTCCACGGCCAATGGTCGGTACTTGCATATTTTGCGACCGTGGGTCTCCTCCAGATTCTGGTTCAGTGGAATAGCGACATCGATGATGGTGACTTTGCGGTCGCTCTTGTCGTAAACCATTATATCTGGGCGGTTGTGGTGGATCGAGAGGTCGGTCAGAACAGTGCGATCCCAGTACAGCTTGAAACGGTCATTTTCCAGGACAGGTGCAGGCAGGTACCGGTAGTTTGGTACGTTGTCTTCCAGTAGAGCACATTGGAGCGCCAGTTGTCGATGAACAATACGGGCCACGTTGTTGTGGCGCTCGGTGTAGGCTGCGTTGGCCAAAACGGGACAGCCTCCCATAATGTGCTCTATGTTTTCACCTGGTTGATGGCACATCCGGCAAATGTCATCAACGTCTTGATGCCAGACGTACCGCCTGCAGTTTCTCGTCGGCATTATCCTGTCCTGGATGGCTATCATGTCGGCTTCTACTACTGAAGAGAGTTCACCACGCGTTTGCCACAGATTAGATGCGGCCTTGTCGACGTGTGGCCGGTCCAGTTGATGGGGGTGGGCACCATGCACTGCCTTCTGCTTCCAAGCTGCAATCTTCTCCTCCACTGTCTGCAGATTGCAGTTGAGTTGGTACTCCGCTTGCGCCAAGTGCAGAGCGCTGTATCCTCTGTCGGCGGCGCAGACAGCCCGGTATAGCGCGTTTTGGTTGGCGCGTTCTGCGAAGTACTCGCGCAGTTGTCGTACCTGGGCAACACACAGTGCAGATATGTCGACTATTCCAAGTCCCCCTTCTTTGCGTGGCAGTGAAACTCTCTCCAGTGCCGATTGAGGATGGTGCATTCCGGCCTCTTTAAATGCTTTCCTCATCCTCCTCTCAAGGTCCTCTAGGTCAGTTTTGCTCCATTTGACTACACCAAAACTGAAGGTCAGCAGGGGAACCGCGAATGTGTTGATCGCACGTACCTTGTTCCCAGCGTTGAGGAAAGTCCTCAGGACACAGTTCACTCGACTCAAGAACTTGTCTCGCAGCTCCGTCTTGATGTCGGAGTGGCGAATCCCGGTGAGCTGTCGGAATCCAAGATATTTATAGGATTCGCCACGAACCATGTCTCTTATGAACTCGCCGTCATAGACCTCGTAACCTCCGGATTCGGTAAGCTGCCCTTTCAGCAGATGGACACAGCGGCACTTGTCAAGGCCGAACTCCATGCAGATGTCCCTGCTTATGTCTTCGACAACCCGGATAGCTACACCTAGACGCTGACGTGAATCAGCGTAGACCTTGAGATCATCCATGTAGAAGGTATGGGTCACTTCTTCGTGGGCGCCGTCGCCATACCTTATTTTATAGCCATGACCGTTTCTATTGAGCGTCCTACTGAGGGGGTTCAGTGCCAGACAAAACCAAAGCGGGCTGAAAGAATCGCCTTGGAATATCCCCCTCTTTATCTGCAGCGTTCTAGACTGCAACACATTTTCCCCATCACTGAGGTGCAGAGACGTACTCCACTGCCTCATCACATGCTGCAGGAACCTAACGACGACGGGATCAATTTTGTAGAGCTCCAATACCCGGACGAGAAACGAGTGAGGTATGGAGTCATAAGCCTTCCTGTAATCGATGTAGGCCATACTTAGGTTCCGCTGGTTATATACCGCCTGGCCGACTATGGCTGCGTCGATGATGGCCTGGTCTTTGCAGCCATGCGTATTTTTCCTGCATCCTTTCTGCTCTTCTGCGATGATGTGATGCTGTTCGCAGTGAGCAGAAACTTTGGCGGTAATTATGCTGCTCAGTATTTTGTACAGACTCGATAGGCACGTTATCGGTCTGTACTTTGATGGGTTCAATGTGTTGCTGTCTTTCGGGAGGAGGAAGGTGACGCCACGGGTGGCGAATTCAGGAAGGTTGTGTGGGTCACGTAGCACCTTGTTGAAGCACTCAGCTATCTTTGGATGTGCGACGGTCAGCTTCTTGTGCCAAAAGTTCTGGACACCATCGGGGCCCGGTGCTGCCCAGTTCCTCAGGTACCGCGAGGCTTCGCGGACATCGTTCTCTCCGACGATGATAGCTGGCATCTCTCCAATTTCACCACAACTCTCCTCCTCCCGTCTTAACCACATTTGCCCGTCGCGATGTTCTACTGGGGTCTCCCAAATACCAGCCCAGAAGTTCGTCACATCGCTAATATCTGGCAAACCTTCGCGGTAGTCGGGCTTCTCGTCGCTAATGTGGTCGTAGAACGCTTTCTCGTTATCTCTGAACATCCGATTTTGTTCCTGGCGCTTTGCAGAGTCAGAGTAACGTTTCAGCCGTTTTGTAAGGACGCTCAATTGCTGTACCAGTGTGTCGAGTTTTTCCGTCAGCTGGTGAGCTCCCAGCTGGCGAAGTTCAGTAGGCCGCACGATCACAGCAACTTGGCGACATAATTTCACCGATCTGCTGCCTCTTTTGTACGCCATCAGTCTTCCAATTGCGGCGCGCTTGTTTAGGATCCGTTGCTCCAATCTCCTTCGCCATGGAGGATCACGCCTTTCACGGAGATGTTGGAGCAGTCCGCCTCTTGGCCTAATACGGTATCCTAAACTTTTGGCGGTCGCCACAGCAGCACAGTAAACTTTCAGTTGCAGCTCCTCCATGTTCTCAGCATCAACCAAGTGCAGCGGAAGAACGTGCTCGTTCATGAGCTTTACTGCACTTGTCAGCCTGCGGGAATGCTGCAACTTCGGGATCCTGGGGCGCGACAGAGGGTCCGTGTCGCGGAATTGTGAGATCGCCTCGTCGTAATGGAAGACTAGATCGCGTAGTAGTTGTTGATCTGGCTGTGGATCTTCCGGCTCAGGGGGTTGTTGTACTGAGGCCTCCACTGGTGCTGATTCGCGTGCCCCACTCGCGAATGAATTGCTCAGCCGTACGGAACTTCGTCTCGACACATCGCTTGCTCTGCTTGTTCTGGAGCTTAGTTCTCTCTGCACACGCTGCTTGATCTCGTCGACTTGCGTTTGGGAGAGCATATTGTTGCGTACAATCGCTCTACGCCTCGCGTTCATCGCGTTTTGGTCAAGCCTCCCGACGAACACTGGATACGCTTCCTCGAACATTACGAGTATTCGAGGGCGACCGCTCATGTCCGTCTCCAAAGCAGTGCAGATGTAATAGGCGCGGATCACGAATTCGTTCATTTCGTGTGTCCACATGATCCGTCGCCTAGTAGTACCCACAAGTGTGGACGACTGTCGTCTGACAGTCGCAACACGCCTCGTAGGCGCAGCGTTTCGTTGGTGATGTCGATGGCTACTGTTTCCGTGTGGCGGTAGCTCTTCGGGTTGAACCCGGCTGGTGGCCCGCTCTTGCACATCGCCCTCCAGCCGCTGGCCGCTCGCTCTTACGCCCGTTCCAGGACCAGCTCCAGTTCGGGGACCCTCCTCGGGTGATCGCATTCGTAGTATTCGTCTTGACCTTAGCTCCATTGTCTGGGTGTATCTCCTTTGCCCGGGAGACAGTGGGTTGGCAAGGCCTCCATGACCCGGGAGGCCTTCCCCGGGAGAGATATAGCGCTCTGACTCGCTCGCACCCCCTCACTTAGCCACTTTCGACACCCGTTCTCGGAGCCAAGACCAGGTGTGTGTTTCCAGTTCACGCCCGATCTAAAAATGTCGTCATATGATCTTCGTGGAGGCGTGAGATAGGAACATTTGAGACCAACAGGTAGGCTCCTACCCTAGTGTTGATCCCCATTTGAGAACCAGATTATTACAGATTATTATATTTATATTTATATTTATATTTATATTTATATTTATATTTATATTTATATTTATATTTATATTTATATTTATATTTATATTTATATTTATATTTATATTTATATTTATATTTATATTTATATTTATATTTATATTTATATTTATATTTATATTCAGACTTATCTCACTTCTTAACTAGGCGAACCTAGCCAGAATTTTCACCTGCCCCCGGGCTTCTGAATGCCAAAGGGGGACTAGGCTCTGCGGAATGCACGTATCTGCATGCTCGTGCTGTTTCAGTCCTGACCGAGAAATTGTCGGACAATCGCGCAGGTGCTAAGGATGACCGACTTTTGGATGCCGGCCAATTCCTTCTCCATGTTCAACACCTTTAGCGCTTCCAGAAGTGTCTTCGGGACAATTCCAGTTCCAGAGAGAACGACTGGAACAATTCTTGGGACCTCCCTTAGCCCCCACAGTTCCTTGAGCTCCACGGCCAATGGTCGGTACTTGCAGATTTTGCGACCGTGGGTCTCCTCCAGATTCTGGTTCAGTGGAATAGCGACATCGATGATGGTGACTTTGCGGTCGCTCTTGTCGTAAACCATTATATCTGGCCGGTTGTGGTGGATCGAGAGGTCGGTCAGAACAGTGCGATCCCAGTACAGCTTGAAACGGTCATTTTCCAGGACAGGTGCAGGCAGGTACCGGTAGTTTGGTACGTTGTCTTCCAGTAGAGCACATTGGAGCGCCAGTTGTCGATGAACAATACGGGCCACGTTGTTGTGGCGCTCGGTGTAGGCTGCGTTGGCCAAAACGGGACAGCCTCCCATAATGTGCTCTATGTTTTCACCTGGTTGATGGCACATCCGGCAAATGTCATCAACGTCTTGATGCCAGACGTACCGCCTGCAGTTTCTCGTCGGCATTATCCTGTCCTGGATGGCTATCATGTCGGCTTCTACTACTGAAGAGAGTTCACCACGCGTTAGCCACAGATTAGATGCGGCCTTGTCGACGTGTGGCCGGTCCAGTTGATGGGGGTGGGCACCATGCACTGCCTTCTGCTTCCAGGCTGCAATCTTCTCCTCCACTGTCTGCAGATTGCAGTTGAGTTGGTACTCCGCTTGCGCCAAGTGCAGAGCGCTGTATCCTCTGTCGGCGGCGCAGACAGCCCGGTATAGCGCGTTTTGGTTGGCGCGTTCTGCGAAGTACTCGCGCAGTTGTCGTACCTGGGCAACACACAGTGCAGATATGTCGACTATTCCAAGTCCCCCTTCTTTGCGTGGCAGTGAAACTCTCTCCAGTGCCGATTGAGGATGGTGCATTCCGGCCTCTTTGAATGCTTTCCTCATCCTCCTCTCAAGGTCCTCTAGGTCAGTTTTGCTCCATTTGACTACACCAAAACTGAAGGTCAGCAGGGGAACCGCGAATGTGTTGATCGCGCGTACCTTGTTCCCCGCGTTGAGGAAAGTCCTCAGGACACAGTTCACTCGACTCAAGAACTTGTCTCGCAGCTCCGTCTTGATGTCGGAGTGGCGAATCCCGGTGAGCTGTCGGAATCCAAGATATTTATAGGATTCGCCACGAACCATGTCTCTTATGAACTCGCCGTCATAGACCTCGTAACCTCCGGATTCGGTAAGCTGCCCTTTCAGCAGATGGACACAGCGGCACTTGTTGAGGCCGAACTCCATGCAGATGTCCCTGCTTATGTCTTCGACAACCCGGATAGCTACACCTAGACGATGACGTGAATCAGCGTAGACCTTGAGATCATCCATGTAGAAGGTATGGGTCACTTCTTCGTGGGCGCCGTCGCCATACCTTATTTTATAGCCATGACCGTTTCTATTGAGCGTCCTACTGAGGGGGTTCAGTGCCAGACAAAACCAAAGCGGGCTGAAAGAGTCGCCTTGGAATATCCCCCTCTTTATCTGCAGCGTTCTAGACTGCAACACATTTTCCCCATCACTGAGGTGCAGAGACGTGCTCCACTGCCTCATCGCATGCTGCAGGAACCTAACGACGACGGGATCAATCTTGTATAGCTCCAATACCCGGACGAGAAACGAGTGAGGTATGGAGTCATAAGCCTTCCTGTAATCGATGTAGGCCATACTTAGGTTCCGCTGGTTATATACCGCCTGGCCGACTATGGCTGCGTCGATGATGGCCTGGTCTTTGCAGCCATGCGTATTTTTCCTGCATCCTTTCTGCTCTTCTGCGATGATGTGATGCTGTTCGCAGTGAGCAGAAACTTTGGCGGTAATTATGCTGCTCAGTATTTTGTACAGACTCGATAGGCACGTTATCGGTCTGTACTTTGATGGGTTCAATGTGTTGCTGTCTTTCGGGAGGAGGAAGGTGACGCCACGGGTGGCGAATTCAGGAAGGTTGTGTGGGTCACGTAGCACCTTGTTGAAGCACTCAGCTATCTTTGGATGTGCGACGGTCAGCTTCTTGTGCCAAAAGTTCTGGACACCATCGGGGCCCGGTGCTGCCCAGTTCCTCAGGTACCGCGAGGCTTCGCGGACATCGTTCTCTCCGACGATGATAGCTGGCATCTCTCCAATTTCACCACAACTCTCCTCCTCCCGTCTTAACCACATTTGCCCGTCGCGATGTTCTACTGGGGTCTCCCAGATACCAGCCCAGAAGTTCGTCACATCGCTAATATCTGGCAAACCTTCGCGGTAGTCGGGCTTCTCGTCGCTAATGTGGTCGTAGAACGCTTTCTCGTTATCTCTGAACATCCGATTTTGTTCCTGGCGCTTTGCAGAGTCAGAGTAACGTTTCAGCCGTTTTGTAAGGACGCTCAATTGCTGTACCAGTGTGTCGAGTTTTTCCGTCAGCTGGTGAGCTCCCAGCTGGCGAAGTTCAGTAGGCCGCACGATCACAGCAACTTGGCGACATAATTTCGCCGATCTGCTGCCTCTTTTGTACGCCATCTTATATTTATATTTATCTTTATATTTATATTTATATTTATATTTATATTTATATTTATATTTATATTTATATTTATATTTATATTTATATTTATATTTTATTTAATATTTATATTTATTATATTTTATTTAATATTTATATATATATATATATATTTATATTTATATTTATATTTATATATATAAATATTTATATTTATATTTTATATATAGAAATGGGAATGAGAAGACCGGGAAGTGACGGCCAACTGGATGGCTGTACAACTTTACCAATCAAAAAAATTCATCACGACGAGTATTGAAATTACTCAAGTATTAAAATTACTCAACAATTACTGAGTCTTAATAAGAAAGACTTCAGCACATTCACCGAGTAAATACCAACTCAAAAACATAGGTTTAGTGCAAGATGATATTTGTCGCTTTTGTAATGCCGAAAACGAAACCTGGGAACATTTGCTCTGCAATTGCGGAACCCTAACAAGACGCAGACTTCAACACCTTGATAAGGCTATTATGGAGCCCAAGGAAGTTTGGTCTGTGTCGCCGATCAGGACTATAAATTTCATCAAACAGATTACTTCTGATTGGTACCTATCTCGCTGTAGGTTTCAGTCTACTTTTTCATCAATAAGCAGTAGATAGCTTGAAGCATAGTTGAAAAAATGGGGCATGCCGCAATAATTCAAAATAGTGGACGCAGTTGTTCACACCCAACAAAGGGAAAAATATATTTTTTATAGTTTACATGGTTGAAGATAGAGAGCGCTATATTTTATTCTATTTTTTTCGTGAAAGCTGTGGTTTTTTTACATAATATATTCAAATACCATAAGATTGTCTCATCTAAATATTGAACTTAATCAAAATTGAGGGGCTTAGAATGCAAGGGGTGAGAGTGACTTGATCGATTTCTCTTCATCAACTTTTTCTTCAGTTAATAACTCAACTGCAAAAATGTTCCAATTTGAGTTTGCTATAGAATCCGATAGATGAGGTTCTGACCTATCTTCCGCATTGTCAAATACAACTGGGAATGTATTTGCAGCTAAGTTATGACCAAAAGAGAAAGTCGATGTAGAGAAATCGATCAAATCACTTAAACCCCCTTCAATCTAAGCCCCTCAATTGATATCGATATGGAGTTCCTTATAGTCCAGAAAAGATGTGTTACTTAAACGCACAGATTTGGGCCCATTCTACCGATGCCTACACCGGCGAAATGATGTATCTGACCTAGGCCGATGTGTATGAAGCCTTTCGTATATTCAGTTACAAACAAATATGTGAGTCATCACCTTGATAGTCTACCCCAAAGCCAGACTGAACGCTCTACAAGAGATGACTCACTGCAGTCAAATTGATAAGACACAAAGTAGTCAATTTCAGTCAACTGTTGTATCGTCTAAATTCGATCGTATGTGTGCAAAACTTTTCAAATAAGTTTTTATCGCAGTACTCTGTGATAATCAACCCCCAGAAAGAATGCACGCCATTAACTGAACAGCCCTACCGCGATAACGACGAAGCAAGTGATAGGTCGTCGCGTACACATTTTGCAGTGCACGAATCTAATCGGGAGGTTCTCCGTTATATTCCCTTGTTGGAAAAATATTCTAGAGACTTTTGCATGATTGTCGCTAATTATTGCTAATAATGAGTAAACCGTACGCGACCAAGACGAATCGCATTTCACGCGACAGTGGCATTTGTGTGGAAGACGGCAGCCCGAGCGAATCGCCCCGCAACAGTTACGATCCGAGTGAAAGTGCACCGAAAAAGCGTTTTCCAGCCGGGGGTGGAAAAACCGCGCGTATTCGTGTGCAGTCCTCTTACGTTCGTCAGTTGGCGCGACACTTCGAAAATCTGTGCAGTCACGATGAAAGAGATCACGGCAGCAGCAGCAGCATACCGACCTCATCCTCCCCCGACCGAACTGTTTATCACTCCGACTGGAATCTAAGCACGACCCCGTCGCAAGTGTTACAACAAGCGGAAGCCAAACAACAAGTGCCAAGTGTTAATGAGTGTGATAAAAACAAAGCTAAAATGGATGACGCAGTTCAAGTGATTGAGAGTATTTACGAGGAAATTATTGTGGGAAAGAAAATTTCGGGAAAATTCGCTATCAACGATCACATTCGTCCACCCTCGGATTGTTACATGGGCCAAAGCGAGGATCACCTTGTGGAGGACGAAACTGATAATAACAATCCATGCTCAGGCGATAAGATACCAGTCGGGGATTTCGAAAGTGAATCAATCAGGTAAGAAATCGTACAATATTTTTAGCTGTTAAATAACAAAGGCATTGTGCGGCGTTTTTGAGCGAGAAAATTTTAGTCGGCTCAAATTTTAAAGTATTTTAACGACAAGCATGTTGTGGATGCGTTTTATAACACATTTCATTGGAAGGAGATGATTTTACTTTAAGTTGCAAGAGTTCAAGCATCAAATAATTCACAATGACAAATCATCACAATGAAATGAACTACGTGAGGTATGCGCTAACATAAAACGTGCAAAGTTATTGTAGCGTGAAGTGCTAATTGATGTATGAGTAAGAGACCGATAGATATTGCAAAAAAAAACAGATCTATCGTACTCTATTTAGAAACATTTCGCAGCCAGAGTGAGGCGTATCAAAATATCGTTAGAGTCTTAAATAAGACACTCTCAAGAGAATTGAAGAAGCTATCGAAAATATGTTCCGCTGTAAAAGTATAACTCCAGTAAGTTATAGCTGTAAAAACTGACCTTTTCTTGTCTGGTGATAAGTGATCTGATTGCAGCATCTTCCAATGATACACAATTAAGGAATGAATTGTAACAATCTACAGTAGTTTCCATTTTATGATTCCTTTTGAACTGTATGTCTACATTTCAATTCACGTTTCACCGAAAGTTGAGCAATAACAAACTATGAGAATTGGATTTTCAATCAAAAGTGACATTGTGTTTTATACATTGATGCACACACGCTTGTTTTTTGTTCCTGCATCGCACTATTCTGCACATAGATAATTAAGATCGGTATCGTATTGAAGTCAAACAATTCGATTACCAGTGGTATTGTAAAACAAATTGTTTTCACATGTTGACTCCATTTTGATCGCTGCGGTTTTGGTCATCAGTCAGTTTGCATATGAAAAATATGGTCCGAGGGAGGTTTGATTTTTTTCTAATCCAATGGGTTTATGTTTAGGGTATAAATTTTGTAATTCTTGAAATAGTATTTGAGAAAAAAGACTTATTCAGGTGCAACTTAAAGGGAGTTTTTCTAGTTTCATTGACATCTATCTAAATTTGGTGTAACCAGCGGACGTCGGATATGCTTCGAGTATACGGAGTATGTTTAAAGCTAACTTCTATTTTTTCCTAAAATGAGAACTTATTAGTCATACTGTTTTTAGTAACTAAAATTAATTACGAGACCCGGGAGAAGTGGCCGTTTTGAGACATGGTCAAACCCCTTTCGACATTGAACATCAAGATTTAAAAACCAACGCCTTTATATGTTCACAAGGTCCATAGTCTGCTGTGATACCCATGTAATAAGTTCCGGGTGCCCCAGGGGATTGATTCACCATTATTAAATCATTTCTTCTCGTGGGCGTTGGTTTGTGGTACAACCAATTTATGATCTGTTTTTTGCGAGTTTGGCTATGTTGATAATTTTTCAATTGAGCAATGGCTAACATTTTCCCTCGAAATTCTCGATCGTAAGAAAGTTAGTACACAACACGAAGGTACTGCAGAGCTATGTGTGATGTTTCAGTGAGATATTTTGTGTATGGAAAATGTTGATGGTGTGACATACCTCACTCCTATGAAATGGGGGGATTCCCATACTAACAAAATACAAATTTCTGCATAGCTCGAGAATTAATGTAACAAATGGAACCAAAATTGGAATGTGAGCATTTTAGAGTACAAGAAATGTTTCTACGATGGCTTCACAGCCCTCCTTCTTCTGGAAGGGGGGGGAGCTTTTTAAACGCTTTGTGAGTGAGGAGTGTGAGGCTGGAACTGCGGAAACATCTGATTGCGTTCAACATAATAGTCTCTGCTATCTACTACAGACATGAATATGATTGCTCGACGTACATGTTAAAGCATATACTTCCCATTTTACATCATCTTAGTATTCCTTATTCTAAATAGAATCGTCGATTTCGAATTAATTGTCATTGCTACAGTCTAAGCCGCATTCTGATACAGTGCATTCTGCGATTGTTCATACTGCCGACCATCATATTTCACTGATCCTTTCAGTCAGAGTGCACCAAATTAAGTTTTCAATGTAATCAAAATGTGTACCCTCTACGCAAACGGGTTCAAGTACATTTCAACAAGTGCCTAGTAGATTCAAGAAAAAGCTATGTTGATTTAAAATTGGTAAATTGTTTAAATTCAATACACAACGATTGACACATGGTTCACTCTGTCTGCACATGCAGGATTGGCCAAACTTTTCACTCCCACAGGCGACTTTTTTTCAAATGCAGACAGCGTGGTACCAATACAATGTGTTAGTTTAATATTTGATCGTAAAATGAACATACATTAAGTTGTTTCAAACATATACAAGTTGTTTTAGCTAACGAAAACAATTTATTCGGAAAACTAATTAATTATGATAACAATATGTCCTTTTCATGATTTATTTTGACTGCGAAAAATTTTATTTTGGAAACATGCCATTTCGGTTTTTCGGCAAGCTTTTCATTTTTTGTTGAAATGTACTAAAAGTTATTCGTAAACAGGCTGCTTAGTGGTCCCCATGGCCTAGTTGTAAGCGTTGCGCTTGCCAAGATGGGGGCTTCGGGTTCGATTCCCGTTCGGGTCAGAAATTCTATCGTCATAGATCGTTTTTCTGGCTTTCAATGGTAAAGGGTAACTGTCTAGGGTGTGGTGGGATGAGCATTGGGCATTGCCAGTCCCCAAGAAAAGCCACGAAAACCCAGAAACAGCTCCTCTAAGCGAATTGACGCCGCTATAAGCGTATTAGCCCAGTCCTGGTGGTACTCGGGACGTAAAGCAGAGCAGTATCACGATGGTCCTCCTGCGAGATAGTGGGGTTGGTCGCAGGCCTTGCAAGCCGCACCACTAAAACACCAAGCAACGAACGATGCACAAGAAGATTTGAACCGGACTAATCAACACAGACCCAGGCGACGAAAACGGACTAAGGATTGGAAACTTGGGACGTGGAATTGTCGATCTATCAATTTCATCGGAAGTACTCGTGTGCTTTCCGAACTATTGAAAAACCGCAAGTTTGATATCGTAGCGCTGCAGGAAGTGTGTTGGAGAGAATCTACAGTACGAACATTTCGCGATGGTCATACCATCTACCAGAGCTGCGGCAACAATAACGAGCTAGGTACAGCTCTCATCGTGATGGAAAATATGCAGAAGCGAGTGATTGGTTGGTGGCCAATCAACCCAAGAATGTGCAGATTGAGGATTAAGGGCCGATTTTTCAACATCAGCATCATTAACGTGCACAGCCCTCACCTTGCAAGTCCCGATGATGACAAAGACGAATTCTACACGCAACTGGAACGCGAATACGAGCGCTACCCAAAACATGACATCAAGATCATCATCGGATATTTCAATGCCCAGATCGGTAAAGAGGAGGAGTTCAAACCTGTAATTGGTATGTACAGTGCACATTAGTTAACAAATGAAAGCGGCCTAAGACTCATCGATCTCGCCACCTCTAAGAATATGGCCGTACGCAGTACCTTCTTCCAACACAAATTCCTCCACCAATACACCTGGATGTCACCCAATCAAACAGAATCTCAGATCGACCATGTTCTGATAGACGGCCGGTATTTCTCGGACATAACTGACGTCAGAACCTATCGAGGCGCTAACATCGACTCGGACCACTACTTAGTGATGGTTAAGATGCACCCAAAACTCTCCGTTGTGAACAACTTTCGGTACCGATGCCCGCGACGGTACGATCTTACGCGACTGAAACAAGCAGATGTCGCCGAAAACTACGCACATTCGCTTGAAGCTGCGCTGCCGGAAGAGAAAAAAAATCAACGAAGCTGCTCTTGAGTATTGTTGGAGCATAATTAAAACAGCCATAAACAGCGTAGCGGAGAACATCCTAGGACAAGTGGAACAAAGACAACGGTACGAGTAGTTCGATGATGAGCAAGATGAGCAAGTCAGCAAGTGTTACAGGAGAAGAACGCTGCGCAGGAGCTCATGCTGCGTCAAGCTACCCGTCAGAATATGGAACGATATAGACAGTAGCGGATACAGCAAACCCAACTCTTCCGGGAAAAGAAGCGCCGCCAGGAAGAGGAGGAGTGTGAAGAACTCGAACAGCTGTGCACCGTTCTCATGAGACGCGAAAGTTCTACCAGAAACTCAATGCATCCCGAAAAGACTTCGTTCCGCGAGCAGAAATGTGTCGGAATAAGGATGGGGTATACTGATGAACGAACGTGATGTGACCGAAAGGTGGAGGCAGCACTTCGATGAACACCTGAATGGCGTACAGGCAGAGGACCAAAATGACGATGGAAGCGATTACGTTGGTGTAGTAAATAATGAAGATGTACCACCCCCAACGATAGGTGAAGTAAGGAATACTATTAAACAGTTGAAGAACAACAAATAAACTGGTAAAGATAGCATCGGAGCGGAATTTATCAAGATGGGCCCGGAAAAATTGGTTAGTTACCTGTATCGGCTGATTGTCAGAATTTGGGAAACAGAACAACTACCGCAGGGGTGGAAAGTTGGGGTTTTTGCCCTATCTTTGAGAAAGGGGACAAACTAGACTGTGAAAACTTTCGTGCAATCACCGTCCTGAATGCCCCCCGCACCATCCATTCATCGACTTTCAAGCCGCACACGATTCAATAACACGAAAAGAACTATGGAGAATCACGGGCTTCCCCGTGAAGCTGACAAGACTGATTAAGGCTACGATGGATGGAATACAGTGCTGTGTGCAAATTTCGGGTAGATTGTCTGTTCCATTCGAGCCCTGCAGGGGGCTTCGACAAGGTGATGGTCTCTCTGTTCAACTACTGTTCAACATCGCACTAGAGGGTGTAATGAGACGAGTGGTACGTGGTACGATTTTCAATAGATCCAGTCGATTCATCTGCTTCGCTGATGACGTAGACATTGTCGGCAGAACATTTGAGACGGTAGCTGAACATTACACCAGACTTAAGCACGAAGCAGAGAGAATTGGACTGAAAATCAATGCGTCTAAAACCAAATACATGCTGGCTTTCGGATCCGAGCACGACAGGACCTGATTAGGTAGTAGTGTAATGATCGACGGCGATGAGTTCGAGCTAGTGGACCAATTTGTCTACCTTGGCTCAATGGTAACGTCTGACAATGATATCAGCCGCGAGATCCGGAGACGCATCATCAATGGGAGTCGTACCTACTATGGTCTCCACAAACACTTAAGGTCAAACTGACTTAGCAGTCGTGCGAAATGTTCAGGTACAAAACGCTCATAAGACCGGTTATCCTCAACGGGCACGAGACGTGGACAACACTCGAAAAGGACCTGCGGACACTCGGAGTCCTTGAACGGCGGGTGCTAAGAACCATCTTCGGCGGTGTACAGGAGGACGGCGTATGGAGGCGAAGAATGAACCACGAGCTCACGCGACTCACCGGCGAACCCAGTATCCAGAAAGTGATCTAAGCTGGGAGGATACGCTGGGCAGGACATGTTGCAAGAATGTCGGACAACTATCCTGCAAAAATGGTATTCATCGGGAATCCGGCTGGTACGAGACGACGAGGAGCACAGCGAGCAAGGTGATTAGACCAAGCGGAGCATGACATGGTGAGCACGGGGTGCCCGCGGAATTGGAGAGAGATAGCCACGAACCGAGTTAATTGGAGAAAAAATGTGAATCAGGTCATGTTTTAAAAACGTTAAGCCAACAATAAATAAATAAATAAAACAGACTGCCGAATAGTAATTGTCAAATGAGAACGATGTTGTGCTCTGATTGTATTCATAGTACAACATATGGTTCCGGACACTTTTCCTCGCAAAGTAAATTTCAATGGATACTGTCAGATGAAGCTGTTGATTTTAAAAAAATGTATCGCAATTAAAATTGAAGATATCATTTTCAATTAGTGCTTTTTAATATCATTGATATTTTGCTCAATGTTAATACCATCATTGAATGGGAATGACATAAATATGTTTTGATTTGTCGCCATATTTTCGGATTTCCTTGAATCTCCTCTATGTGTGCTTCTTATAGAATGAGTTTTCCCTTGAATGCTCTTACATCGCTAACCAATTCAGTTTCCAATTTTGTTTTTTCATTGGAGCTTCAAATCAATTTCATTCAGCTTCGCTATAATGTCAAAAAGAAAAGCGAGATGCGAGTTCATGCATCCACTTGTAATCAGGGCTATGAAGTCGGAGTCGTAGGCGAGGAGTCGGATTGGAAGAGTCGGAAGGGATTTCATTATATAAGGATTCGGAGTGGGAAAAATTTCACTGACTCCGACTCCGACTTCTAGTCAATTGACCTAATAAAATCAAAATATTTAGATCATTAAGCAACATTTTATTTCATGAAACGTAAACTTTGATGTGTAAGTAAAGAGTTTGATCAGTTGCAATGTAGGATCAATTCACGCATTGTAATAGATTATGTTCTTCGTTACAATTAAATTTGCTCACCATCTTTGTTCGTTTGATATGATGACCATCATAATATGTGAACGAAAGAATTGTCAAACGATCATTGTATTTTACATTTCCCTCGGAAATTATTGTATCTCTCATGTGTACGTAGTGCTCGAATCGCGAATTTGTTTGATTTGATGAACTTTAGGCACTCAGTTTCGATTTTGACATACACGTCCAACGTATATTGATGAATCAATCGACGTTATAGCAGCAAATGATTATCAGCCTAATCATCAAACGGTATGCGTAGAAATTCATTGAACTGAAGACATGAAGACATATCTTCCAATGCAGTCTTGATTAACCGAGCCAAAGCGTTGTGTTCATACCCACTTTAGTAGTCCGTGTTGGGACAACACATCGCGGAGTGCAAAAAAAACATGGGGGTACAGACATATCCCCGGCTTACATGAGTCAGCAACTTAAATTTCTAGTTTGTATACTATGGAGGCTTTAAACTTGAATGTTACTTCGCCTCTAATATTTGAAATGGGGATTTTTCCAGGCTCCCCAGTACAGAAGTACGTGTTAGGGAAACATATTGTAGCTTTCACGAAGACAAAGATCGTTCGTTCTGAGTGTCGCGTAGGATTTTGTACTTGTGATACGATTTACGGTGATGCTCCTCTAATTTACTCCAAACATTGAAAAATCGGCTAGAAAAACGGCAAAACGTATTAATATGAAACGTTCACAGTTATTTAGGGAATACGAGGTATGGCTATTAAATAACGAGACTGCGCGCCTGAAGGGCGCCCTAGAGGGGTGGGGGAAAAACGAATAGTGCGTTCGGTAGCTCGAATTGTCTGCTATAAACGTACGAAAACACGTTTTTGTCACTATAGTAATTTGCGAGCAGCAGTGGTTTGAATGGAACGTGATTTGTAGTGCGCGTCGGAAATCATGTGACGAAAAACACCGCACCTGCCCATAACGCGCTGTCGGTGAAGCAATTTTTAGCCAATAAGGGCATTCCAGTACTCGAACATGCCCCGTACTCGCAAGATCTAGCCCCATGCGACTTTTTTCTATTCCCCAAGATCAAATCCGTGGTGAAAGGTACCCGATTTCAGACCGTAGAAGAGGCGAAGGAAAAAGCGACGCGGATTTTGAACGCCATTACAAAAGAAGAGTTTCAGCACTGCTACGAACAATGGAAAAAACGTATGGAAAGGTGTGTGAGGAGCCAAGGGGAGTATATTGAAGGGGAGCATATCGTTGTCCCGTAAATATTAAAACATAACCCTTTTTGTAACCAGTCTCGTTATTTAATAGCCATACCTCGTACACTAGGCTAAAAATTTGCCTGAAAACATTAGAACTTACTGCGATATTTGTAGAATTACAGTGGATTTTGTATTATTGGGAAAAAACGCAACACGCAATGTATTTGTGGGCCTGGGAGATATTTTTAATTTCACTGCCGGAGGAAGTCGTTTGGTCGTCGAGGGTTACATACCTGGTGGAAAGAAAGGCAACGCGTTGATATGAAGATTTCAGGTACGGTTGTTTATCAATGGCTCAATCTCCATCCTGAGCCGTTAAAGCTTTTCGAGGTATCAGGTTTCATCTGTTTTCGATGAAAGGTTATACTATTCTGGACCAATATCTTAATTTATAATCTGGAACGACTATACAAATCTAGCGACAGTTAGGTTCAGCGATATGATCATATTTTTCAGTATTTCTAACAAAAGCAATTTCCTTATTGTAAAGACGATTCCTCCAAATTTTGATGTCCACTTTTCAAAGTTTCTGGTGAAAAGATTTAGGAGTTCTTCTAATGATGATTATACACGGATCCTGACTATGTAACCTGACCATACAAACAACATTTAAAAATAATTTTCATTCAATGTATGAACATTTTCAAGTCCATTTGATGAAGCTAGTCTCGATGAAGGTACTCTTATTCGAGTCTGTATTGTGTGTTAATGCAATAAATAAATGGTTCCTGAAGTAAAAACTACTTTACTAAGATTCAGTTTATCACTACGTATTCGTTTCTTTGTGAATGCGAATGTAAAAGATAATTTCTAGGAGATTTGTTTTTGATTTGAAACCACAACCCAAAAAGTATGTAATTTCCAAGGTCTGTAGCCGAAAGTTTGCACATAATTCATTAGCAACTTGACGGTTTTGTGTCTTCGTGTAAACGAACCCTTAAAACATTTGAATGATCTGTCAATGTCAAAACGTTAGTCAAAATCAACATTTTATTTATGGTGGAGTACACGAACGAGCAACGCTTGATAATTATTAAAAATCACTAGCGAAATTCGATTTCAGTGGTTGCAACTTTAACAGCACTTAGTCCAATTTTCGACCGAAATGCCCGTTCTTATGAATTGGGCAGCCGCAAAAAATACTTGAAACCATTTGAATAAAGTTCATTAGGTTTATTATATAAGAAACAAAAATTCAATTGATGAGTACCACCTTTGTTAACGTAAAAAACCCTCATGAACCTATCACGAATCGCAAAACTATCGACCTATTTCTGAGGGTGATGATGACTGATGATGAAAAGTGGGTCATTTACGATAACGTTTACCAGAAACGTTGGTGGTCAAAGAGCGGTAAGACGGGCAAACAGTGGCCAAGTTAGAATTAACGGCCAGGAAAACTCTGCTCTGTGGGACTGCCACTTCCCTGCAATCATGCTTTCAACTCGGATAGTGACACTCAAGAAGCTTGGTTGGAAGGTGTCCCTGTAGTCCGGGCCTGACACCAAGTGACTACCACATATTTCTGTTTATAGTCTTCTAGCTGACCAACTCCGACTCCTGCTGACAAAAATGAAATACACTCGACAAAAAAATTAGAGGAACAGAGTGCGAAGTCGGAAATTTTAAGTGATTTTTGACATTCTGTAACTTCGTTAAAAATCAACGCATATCGATGTTGGGCCTTTATTATTCAATTATTTATAACATTGAAGTATAGTAAATCTACATTTAAAAATGAAGTATTCGGAATTTGAGACTGTTCGGAATATGAGACAAAACGATACTCAGTATGTGCATAATTTAATGCGTTCGAGAATTTTTTCAAAACTTGGCCAAACATGGATATCATTTTAAGGTCCATTCGCGTACAATGACCATCCATATTATCTGAAAGAGTTGCATAATAACATTTCTTCCATGAAAGGTGTGACGGGAGTGGTAACGGCACAATGGGTTCTCCAACATTTACCCGCCCGTTTAATTCCGGTTCACTCGAACAAGTCTATTTGCCAATTGATCATCTCTATGAATGTTTACAACACTGCTCTATGGGCTTTCCCATCCCTTCCTGACACATCGTTGATAATCAGCTACAATGAGCTCCTGATTGCCAGATGATTTCTCAAGAGAAGATTTAGGAAACTTATTGTTGCTTGTTACTATCGACGCCGCAATGATCCGACTGCTCATGCGCAGCACTCCATTCAGTCGAAAAATTCCAAATCACCTTTGCCAATTATCTCCTGGATCCATCACAAATGCTGGGCCTGCAAACAACCGATTAGGACTGAAATTGGGTTCATCTCTACACTTCGTCGCTAGAACTGCTATATTAATCTTCGACTGTACCTTCCTCCATTCGTCCACGGTAGTCGAGCTGAGGATCTCTCATACTCGGAAGTCAACGAACTGCCCAGCAAACATTAAATCGCATAACAAGCGTATATATAACATCATATGCCCTCAAATTTGGTTGGCATATAATGCGCCTAACTGGCATATGCATGCAAAAGTGGAGGCCATTTACATACATGGCAAATGCTTACCGAATTTGTTTGGATGAATATGCAACTTTGATCGGCTATAATAGTGATTATGTTGAAATTGAATTGCGATCTAATATGAATATATTCATGAATTGTCAAAACAGCAAATACGACTTTTGTCATACTCATATACGATTTATTACAGATATAGAAAAAAAATGGCGCAAAATATTTTCGTGAAATGTTTATTGTAGCCTCACGAATCGCCATTTTTATATATGAGTATTTATGTTCGTAGAAATAATAATTGTTTGATTGACTTGTGTTGGGAGTGGAATATGAATGTTTAAAATGGCACAGATTGATGTTTGGTGAAAACTCCGATGTGGGTTCGAGCTCCGGTCGTCTGGATTATCATCCACCAGCTATCTCGCGCGGCTATCTGAAGATTAATTCAACAGCGGTTAAAACTTTCGAAAGCATTAGCATTTTATTGACATTTCAATATGATGTAATATGTTCTTTATTAGGATCTAATATGATTTACTGTTTCATGATTTTCTTCAGCATGCAACACGATTTACTACAGTACTGAATCGATTTAAATTATACGCTTATATGACACACAAACTACATCAGCGTAATATACGCATATGATGCGGATTAAATATATTTTACGACAATATACATCATAAAATTGAATCTGTATCGAAATCTGTATAAACCCTTTGCCGCCGTTTGTCTCCTCAGCCACCACAGCAAAGAAGCATACTAATATTATACTGTATGCAACAATGTATCAGTTCACACTTTTTTCAAACGAATTTTAATGTCTTGTGAACTTATTTACGAACGAAAACGGTACTACTATGAGTAATAGATAACGGTACTCAGTATGAACAAAAATAGTCATCCATGCTTGAGGAAAGGATTAATAGAAAACTCCATGTATTACGGTACTCTGTAAATGTGAAGAGCATTGCTCTGTATGTTCAAACAGAAACATAAAAGGCGAATGACATCAAACTAATTATTTTTGTGATACATGTGAAAGATATCACACGAAGAGGAATTATAGCAAATATTTTTCAAACATAAACATTAAAACATAGTTTAGTGAACACTTATCAGAAGTTTACAAAACATAATAGAATCTTGTTCATCTTTCATAATCTCACATAGTTATACTTCATTGCTTTATCAGTAAAAAAAAATGCGACCATTACGACACACATGTCGAAATTTAATACGACCGCAAAGGGTTAAATTTATAAGTTCAATCTTGAAGCATGATCTCAGCATTAGTATTATTGATTGGCATAGTTATTCTGAATTTGGCGATGTTGATAGTATCCACGTAAAATTCGTAATCACTGTGCTTTTGTAAGAACAAGATATACAGCGTTATTTATTTATTGTAAAACTATCCGATGACGCAGACTTTTGCATTTTTTAACTTTAGATTGAACATAAGAAAGCAGTACTACACGTTACATATGAATGCCAAAATGACTCTCATCAGATTGATTCGAACGCTATATTTATAAAATTGATGAATTGGGAAAAAATATTGAGATCAATCCATAACTAGCATTGGATCGTTATTTAGAAAAAAATGTAAATCTGTATGAAATCCAAAAAAAAACTGAGATCTGTATCTACAGATTCTTGGCTTCAAAAAATCTGTATAAATACAGATTATTCTGTAGACATGGTAACCCTGCTGGTGATATCGTCGAGTCTCTGATTTCAACCACGCGAGCTCGTTGTCGAGCCTGATCAGATATATCGGGTGGCCACTGTTACCGTAAGTGCCTTGCAGAAAACATCCCAGAAGTCGAGAGCCGATAAAAGCCGCGTGCAGTTCTAGCCGTGGCATTGAGATAGGTTTAATGGTGCCACCTTGGTCCTTGCAGCAATCCGCAATGTATACGATGCAGGAATATGTGTTTTCCCTTACGCTGACAAGACGTAAATCTGCGAGTTCTTTGGGGTAGCAGTACCAGGAAAGAAACGTTTAGAGACACCAAGCTATGCATGCTGAGCACTACGTCGAACCTGGCGATTCTCATTACGGTAATCTGTCCTGGACGTTTGTGGAATATAAACCCTTGCGCCTGTTTGTCCATGGCTGATCAGGAATTAGTAGAACTTCTTCCTCATGACAGCGATAAATGCGACACGCACATTAAAACATTAAAAGATGTATTGTTCACATGGGCTGCAGTACACTAAATCGGGCGCACCTTGCGTGGTTTGTTTGAGTTCCTCACTCCCTCAAGTGGTAGATACCAGACACGTCTAAATTCGGAATTCGGTTGAAGTTATCTGATGAGCATACCCCTTGCCGAGATATTCTTTAGTCTCCTTCTCGCTTTTGTCCACGTGTGTACTCCACAGGATGTGTAATATTCCGCTGCTCGGGATTACTCAGGGTCGTTACAAGCTGCTCTTTCACACTCACACAGAACCTCACAACCTACAGTTTTCCAGGAGTTACCCTTTCCCCGATTATCTACCCTAAATAGAGCCACTCGCGTCACTCTCTTGCTATCGTTCCCCAGGCTCCTGTGGTGAAACGGACGAGGGGTGACGACTATCTTTTATGAGCCCGGAATGACGGAAAAGGAATCGAATGTTCAGGGCTGTTCGTTAGAAGGACCAATTAGGTAATGTGATTGGAATCTTATATTTCGTGGGGAAGAGGGAGTGCGTCCTCAACTGAATATAAAAGGAAAGGCCCTCTGGTCGGTCTTTCCTTTTGAATTTGTATATGTCAACGACGTTCACAATTATACACAACGTGAACTTTTAACGAAACCTTTACTTAACACGACGCGCACTTCTACTTCCGGAGCCGATCACTAACAGATAGCAAGATCACATACGACAGACAAGAAGCCCTATTCCGTTGTGCCACGGTAGTTACTCTATTCATGGACGGGACCTCTCATTTACTCAAACCAGTAAATTGTTGAGTACGTGGGGTTCCTCGGATCAGTTTGTGCGGAGCTTATAATGACTCTGTCAATTGACATTTGGCTGATTTTGTTGTCAGCGGTTTTGGTTTATTTCCGTGACGGCATAGTCATCGCTTAAGGCAATGATGAACGGATGTTACAAATGTACTATCCCAACCGACAATTAACGGCGACAGTGCCACTTTCTCGACTTTTGAGCGCACAGAGCTGCTTAGTGTTGTCTACCCCGATCACCAGTTGAGGGGTGACATCAGTGTATCCGCGCATTGGTAGTTTTCCAATGAGCTACTCGGCCGCTCTCACTCTCAAAGAAAAACGATCCCTTCCCAATTCGCTTTACGTCACCCGTCCAGCACAAATACAACGATAGAGAGAATAAATTTTCTCTTCAGAAGTCACAATATGAATCTCTGGTCTTCGATAGAGTCGTTGCTTCGTGGTCATAGCGTGGGGGACTGATTTGGTTACGAACACTGTCCAAAGAGTGTCCCCGAAGGTGCCGTTGAAGTCTTGTCAGATTTTCGGAATCACTGTATCAGCAGGCTTCAGTTGTACATCATTTTGAAGCTACAACTTTTAGGTATTAGAATATTTTACATACATATTTGTATCTTGGTGTGTGTAGGTGAAGTGGGCAACAATATCGGGAAGAAATAAAAATCGCTAATCAACTCAACAGCAAATCCAATTAACCTTATCAACCAGCTTTAATTTGGTTCCAAGAACGTTCCTGTAGGACCTTCCCACACAGATATTTCAGTTTGAATGAAAAGTTACCCCTTCCTCTTTGATGATGAATAATTCAATAAACAACAATCGCACCGCAAATCGAAAGGCAGTTTTGAAAACTTTTAATAAATTCTGCACAAGGATAATTCATGACTTTGACGAAAAAAAATTATTTAAATTTTTTGCATCGATTTAAAAAAAGTGCCAAAAACAGGATTTTTATAGTGCTTTACAAAATCCACTGTAATTCTACAAATATCGCAGTAAGTTCTAATGTTTGCAGGCAAATTTTTAGCCTAGTGTACGAGGTATGGCTATTAAATAACGAGAATGGTTACGAAAACGGGTTATGTTTTCATCATCAGTCGTCATCACCCTCAGAAATAGGTCGATAATTTTGCGATTCGTGATAGGCTCATGAGGAGTTTTTTACGTTAACAAAGGTGATACTCATCAATTGAATTTTTGTTTCCTATATAATAAACCTAATGAACTTTATTCAAATGGTTTCAAGTATTTTTTGCGGCTGCCCAATTCATAAGAACGGGCATTTCGGTCGAAAATTGGACTAAGTGCTGTTAAAGTTGCAACCACTGAAATCGAATTTCGCTAGTGATTTTTAATAATTATCAAGCGTTGCTCGTTCGTGTACTCCACCATAAATAAAATGTTGATTTTGACTAACGTTTTGACATTGACAGATCATTCAAATGTTTTAAGGGTTCGTTTACACGAAGACACAAAACCGTCAAGTTGCTAATGAATTACGTGCAAACTTTCGGCTACAGACCTTGGAAATTACATACTTTTTGGGTTGTGGTTTCAAATCTAAAACGGATCTCCTAGAAATTATCCTTTACATTCGCATTCACAAAGAAACGAATACGTAGGGATAGACTGAATCTTAGTAAAGCAGTTTTTACTTCAGGAACCATTTATTTATTGCATTAACACACAATACAGACTCGAATAAGAGTACCTTCATCGAGACTAGCATGCTCAAATGGACTTGAAAATGTTCATACATTGAATGAAAATTATTTTTAAATGTTGTTTGTATGGTCAGGTTACATAGTCAGGATCCGTGTATAATCATCACTAGAAGAACTCCTAAATTTTTTCACCAGAAACTTTGAAAATTGAACATCAAAAGTTGGAGGAATTGCCTTTACAATAAGGAAATTGCTTTTGTTAGTAATACTGAAAAATATGATCATATCGCTGAACCTAACTGTCGCTAGATTTGTATAGTCGTTCCAGATTGTAAATTAAGATATTGGTCCAGAATAGTATAACCTTTCATCGAAAACAGATGAAACCTGATACCTCGAATAGCTTTAACAGCTCAGGATGGAGATTGAGCCATTGATAAACAACCGTACCTGAAATCTTCATATCAACGCGTTGCATTTCTTTCCACCAGGTATGTAACCCTCGACGACCAAACGACTTCCTCCGGCAGTGAAATTAAAAATATCACCCAGGCCCACAAATACATTGCGTGTTGCGTTTTTTCCCAATAATGGCTCCTGAAAAAACGCGAAAAAAATCATTATTAAACACTGTTTTTGCTCACGATTTTTTTATCACTTGTACAAAACTCGTTACACTTTTACTTAGAATATTCTTTTGGTGCGGATAATTTGATTTTCATTGATAATTTTGTACTTGAAGCTGTGTTTATTTTTCCCGCCACAGAGTAAGCGTCATTTTCTAAGCAATAAAAATATGTTTCTAATGTTTCTAGTATATTTCAACCTAATTAGCCCTGTAGAACATTATTCTTCCATTCAACGCTTCTTGAATGGCGTTAACGTTTCCTGTGGAACTTTTGCCGTCTCAACGTATGCATTAACTAGCGTCATTTATTAATACTTAGTTGAGATTTCTTAAGCCAAATAACACGCCTTGAATGTATTCCGAGGGGCAAGTTCTAGAACACGCGTGACCACAGTGCAAGTCGAAGGAAATTTGTCTGACGAAAAATCCCCCGGCCAGAACGGGAATCGAACCCGAACACCCGGCATGATAATGTGAGACGCTAACCACTCGGCCACGGGTGCACTCCCATTCAACGCTTACCATTATCAAAATTGATTCATTACATTTGTGAAACTACTTGTTAAAATCCATCACTTTTTGCTTTGCGTTTTGTTTATTTTTGCTTCATATAAACTGGCTGTCAAACTCAGCTTCGATGTTCCGAATACGCTACAGAAAATTCTTACCGTTATCATGGAAGTACGAAAAAAAGAATAATGTGTAGAATGACATATACACTGCGTTTCATAACTATAGAACCACTACATTTTTCATAATTTCCTGCATATGTAAGAAGTCGGTTGAATTGAAGTATATAGTGTGGAATACAATAACTATCTTCATTTATAAGACTGACCATTTTAACTTTATTGCTGTGTTCAGGCGCGAAAACTTAAAAAAAACTAAAATTCCAGTGTTTCTATAGATCCAGACGGAAAAACTCTCACTTATTTACACAATTAACGTCAATTTCACACGAATTTCAATATGTTTCTATTTCGTAGGTCGTCTTTAGTCAAATAATCCGTTCGGTTTCGACCAAGCTACGCCATGTTGTAGTGTGTATCTCGTTCTACGCAGACGATACTGCTGGTTTAAGCTGTTCAAATCACTCATACTGCTTGTAAGTTACAAATACTATTCGTTCGATCACTCCTCCTAAGTTCCAGTATGACCGGTATATTAGTAGTCGTAGAATCGCCCAGAAGTTAAAAATCAACTATCGCTGTCACTGTCACTGAACTACGATCTGCGAAGTCTTGGCCAAACGGAATGAAATCGTCCCATTTCTTAAACTGAGGATAGAGAATGTTAACATACGATAATATTGTGCGAAAACGATCTTGGACAAAGCGTGGTAAAGCATAATTTACTATAACTTACTACGAGATGCTTCTATGCGTCCAAACACTGAATTCAGATCTCTACTGTCAACAACTGGACCGTTTGAAACTGGCGATTGACCAGAAACGTCCAAAATTGGCCAACAGAACAGTAGTTGTGTTCCAGCAGGACAACGCAAGGCCACACTCGTTAATTTCACGCAAAAATAATGGATTTCTTGTCTAGCTTTATTGCAACAATTGAACATTTTTTTCAGCTTCAGCAGTTTATATTCAGCGACAAACTAGCGCTGGAAATCTTCCTAATGAAGCGAAAAAAAAGTTTATTTTGATAACAAAGCAAGTTTTTGAGGCTAATTAATACTTTCATTAAAAAAATATCTACTATTCCATATATTTCTAGGACGCTTGACTTTGCGGAAGAAGTCTCGGAAAACTCTGTCGTTACGGAAGCACGGAACACGCTCATCTCACAGGAATCCACAGACCATGATCACTACTGCGATGATGATGAGTTTAGTGATACCGACTCGTTCGACTCCACAGATGACGAGGAACACGCATTAAACAATTCCAGGCCAGACTCAAATTCATCAATCAAATCAGAGTACGTACACAACGAAGCCATACCCAATTCTTTTTCTCCTCCAATATATCAACTTTTCGTTTGTAGACGTATCACCAGCATCATGAAAGAATTGTTGGAGAATGAAGAAAACTACGTACAAACACTCAGGAAAGGTATTGAAGATTACATGAATGTAATGAATCAAAAAGACCTGCCTTTGGGACTGAAAGGACAGCGTTATCACATATTCGGTAACATTGAAAGTATCTACGAACTGCACAAAGATAAGTTCCTACCAAAACTTCGCGAAAACCGTGCCAGCATCCAAGGGATAGCGGAAACCTTTATCAAGTTTATCGAGGATGACCGATTCTACTGTTACATTCTGTTCGCCTTGAATCGACCCAAATCCGAGAAAATTTGCAACAAGAACTTAGATTTTTTCCAGGTATGTTCACGTGCGCATCGATGCTAATGAAGTTCAGGTATTGATTTTTTTTTGTTCCTTCAGGAGATACAAAATGTGGTTGGTGATAAGTTGGGTCTAAACAGCTTTCTACTGCAGCCAATTCAACGATTACCGAGGTACAAATTGCTTCTTGCGGAGATAAATAAAGAAGTTCTGAAACTCATAGCGGATGCTTTGCTTGATTCAGTCAAAGATGAGATCGGCGTCCTCTGCAAGGCCGAGAAACGCTTGGAACGATTCATTGATGTTGTGAACGAAGCTATGAGTATAAACGATATACGGGAATGTTATGAGGTAGGTAAACTATGTATCGACTTTATTAAAGAATGCCAAATTCATATCTTAAAAATTCACCCAACTATGTTCTGGAAAGGATTCTCACTGTGTGCAGACGGAGTTGATTCATTCGTTCTCGATTGCTTCAAACGTGTTCAGCCGAATCGCAAGTCCCCCTCCGGTTCTAATTCTGAGGGCTATTTGTAACAAAAATCCTGACAAAAGTACGACTGTGAGTGAGCAAACCAATAGAATATACAATGCACATCGGTGACAGTATTGTATGTATGTTGTGTGTTGCGAAGCACTTTTTCTACTGCACACCATAATAATGAAGGACTGGATGGAGTACGCTTTCTAAAGATTTGGACCTTTAACCTAACCTTATAAATGTTCAACACCTCCAACAGTATCCATGAAAACCACAAAGAATAATTCTGAAAAAAAACAAGGGAAACAGCTATACAAATACACAAGCTCCAACAACTATTATCGGGTATGCTAATTTACAGTCGTAACTACGTAGAACTGTGTAACCTAACTTTTTTTATAATTCGTTTGTTTTTACAGGCTCTGTTATATAAATTTAAAGGAGCCAAACTCTTAACAATATTTTTACTAGTATATATAAACAATTAATTTCTTAATTTCATGGTTGATAAGGTAGGGAATCGTTTATTCGCGATCGAACCCCAATTATCCGTGGAACTGTCTGGCAAGGTCACCGCGAATAACGAAAATCGTGGATAACGCAATAGTGGACTTAAAACACGGAAAAAGTTATTTCAGCATGAAAATCATGTTTTATCAATACAAAAATCATTGAACTATCCATCTGTAAAGTCGTATACACTTGTGGTCCCCCTACCTCTGATCATCTCCGCGGATCATCTATTCATGGATAATCGGGGTTCTACTGTATTTGGGGCATGCGATCGAGGTCTAACCGAGCCAACACATCTCTCACCGGCACATTGGGCTGTCTTCCTCGGGCCCGAAGGAAGTTTTCTAAATTTTTTCTGGCGACAAGATACAGCCCACATGACCAAACAACGTGTTCGATGTCGTGGCAACAATGGCCACAAACACAAACATTATTGCCGGCAAGATTGATACGAAAGAGTAACGCGTCTAACGAAGAACAGTGATTGGACCAAGGCGCCTAGAAGTATATCCTAAGGTGGGCCAACTTGCTAAAACCACTCTTCAGCCATCTTGGAAGTCTACTGTGTTTTGTTTGTAAACAAAACACAATACGCTAGTGTCGAAGCTCGCTCGTGATCAGTCTGTCTCTTTCACGCTACAAGCAAATAATTCCCCTTCTGCTTTCTTCCGTACTGTTTTCATATACCGCTCCCCTTACCAACTTAGTGACGAAACGGCCTCACCTAGTACCATAGACCCGTCTTGGATTGAACATGAGTCGGGAGAACCATTTGACTAACTTTAGGGATAATCGAGTGAAGCCACCGGCTATCGTAGCTTAACATTAGGGGAAGTGGGGATAAGACGGACATGTTAAGAAGAACTTCAATTGTATCTTTGGAAACTCATGTTTCCCAACGTTTCTCACAATTCAATATACTGTTTTCGAAATAATCAGCCACATTTTTTACAAAAAAAGGGTTTTCAAGGGTTTTTGATCAGTGTTCATCGCCATAGGGTGGTTTAAATATTATAGAAAAACATGTAGAAGGGGTTCTACTTAGCAGAAATTTAAAATTCATAATGTAACTATATAAGTCAACCACCTGACCATATTACCCCCACTGTTCATCTCACCCGCACCTCCCCTATGGGTTGTTCAAATTTTCCTTTGTGAATTTGTTGTTCATCGTTCACATTTTTCCCCGTGATCAAATAAACCGACGGTAAACAATTCGTTCAACTCAATGATTTTTTAGCTTCAATGTAAACATCACTTTGTTCTCATCATAAATCTCGGTGAGCTGTCAGAATTCAAAAAGATTATAGAATTCGCAGCGACCTATATCCTATATCTTGCCATTCGACACTCCTGACCTCTGGTTTCACCAATCGACTTGTTTATACATACATGTTTTTAAATATTTGCTTAAGCCCGATTCCACCGAGACGACAATGAAAACAATTGATATGATACTCGATATTTGCATTTTTGACGTAGCACTACGTCTAATAGGATTATCTGGGGTGGTAAAATGAAAATCCAAACATGTTGGAAAAAATGAAAGATTTCGAATGCTTATAACTCGATCAATTCCTAATAGATCGCAAAGATGTTGCCATCAATTGATAGGAACTATTTCTACACATCTTTCACAATGAATGAAGTTTTATTTTTAAAAAAAATTAACAATTGAATAATTGTGAAAGGTCAAGCATTATATAAACTAAATCGCAACTAATAAGCTGAAAAACTTTTGTACTCCTCAAAATGAACCGACCATAAGGAGCAACCAGAGTAAAAACGGAATATGATGTCCTCAACACAGACTTCTAAACCAAGGAGACTGGGAAAATCGGCATTGAAAATAAAAAACCCCCCATAATCGAACCCAACAAAACACAAACCGAAACGAACATGGAAAACGATCATACTTTCAATATAATGGGGCATCCGCTTCTGGTAGCATTACTTCTGCCCTTCCCAAACTAATAAATAACAATGACTAACAATCTCTCAATAAATATTGGGTTGGGGAAAAAGAAATGTCGTATTTCTGATCGAAATTTGACGCTTTATTTAACATACTTAAAATTATCCAATTTAAGTCAAATATGCGCCGTTTTGTTCGCAAACTTGTTGCCATTTAGAAGGCAATTCCATTATCCCCTCCCTCATAAAACCCCCCTCCTTCTTTGCAAAAAACTCAGACAGCCAGTTTACGCAAGCCTATTTTGAGACCAACTTAGTATCACCAAGAGTGTTTTGCATGGACCGGAAGAGATGATAATCACTTGGAGCCAGGACCGGACTATGCGTTGGGTGCAATAGGACATCCCATCCGAGCTCCCGTAGCTTCCGGCGGGTCATCAAAGATGTGTGAGGCCGAGCGTTGTCCTGGTGGAAAACAACATCATTCCTATTCATCATTTCTTGCCGCCTCTGGTCAATCGCCTGCTTCAAACGCTCAAGCTGCTCACAGTAGAGAACCGAGTTGAGGGTCTAGCCATAGTTGAGCAGCTCATAGTGGTTGATTCCCTTCCAATCCCACCAAACACACAGCAAAGCCTTCCTGGCCGTCAATCCGGGCTTGGTGATGGTTTGGCCCGGCTCACCGCGCTTCGACCACGACTTTTTTCGCTTCAGGTTGTCGTACGTGATCCACTTTTTATCACCAGTCTTCTTCAAAAATGGGTCGAGTTCGTTCCGTTCCAGCAGTGCATCGCAGGCGTTGATTCGGTCTAAAAGATTTTTTTTGCGTCAACTCGTGGGGCACCCATACATCCATCTTTTTTTGGAATCCAATCTTCTGCAAATGGTTCCAAACGGTTTTATGGTCTATACCCAGTTCCTGGCCAATTGAGCGGGTGCTCACATGCCGGTCTACTTGGATGATTTCAACGATTTTATCGGTTTCCACGACGATTGGCCTACCAGTACGGGTTGTATCTTCGACAGCCACTACACCAGAACGAAATCGATCAAACCAACGCTGTGCTGTGCGAATCGTTACAGTATCGGGTCCATAAACGACCCGTTACAGTATCGGGTCTAAATAAACATATAATTCAAATCAACACAGACGTATGTACATTTTCGACATCTGGTGGTGATTTCCATTTAGGGAGGCAAATTATCATTACCATCTGCTAGACAGCAGCAGGCCCGAAGGCAGTTGGCATCTGTATCTCTTCTGTACCATATGTACGAGTTTTGAGGGGGGACCCCTGTCTAGGAGGTCAGAAAATAATCATTTTTCGTGATTTTTCTAGGATGTTACGAATAAAGTGAAGTGTTCGGGTATTTTGGTTATTGTTTAAGATATATTTGAAGATGCAGTGCACGAATAATGATTATTACGCTGTTGACAGCTGGATGCGTAGATGCTGTCTGAAAATTGGTACCTTGCTGGTGGTATCAGTTCTGAAGCAACGGGGTACTGTAGAACAAATTCCAATGAATATTTTGAAACTTCAGAACAATACCTAAAGCGTTACATAGAAGTTTTTGAAAATTCGAAAAATTGATAAAATGGCGGCCATTTTTGTTAAAAACAAGTTATTTTTCATGAAAATCGCTGTTTAGAAGCTCATGAAAAATCGGAAAAATGAGCTATCAAAAAACGACTATGTAACGCTTTAGACAATCCATTCCAGAAAATATTTATAACTAGAATAGTTAAGAGCTGATGAAATGAGAGGGGTAAAAAAAGTTGTGCCATATCATACACGATTCCAGCCTTTCTGGTTATCTAAAACAAAAAAAATCGAACAGATTCTGAATCAGTAAAGATGTTGCTATCGCATGAACCTCGGACAAGTCAAAAACATGTTTTTAAACAAAATGGCGGCCGTATGAAAAACAAAATGCGGTTTAAAACGTTTTTTCTTACGTTTTCCAATCTTTTAAAAATAGTAAAATTTAAAAAACATTATTTTTTAGAGGTTCATGCTATAAAGAGATGCCTGCAGATTGTATCCATATAATTTCAACATGAATCGGTTCAGTAGAACTTGAGATATCGTGTACGCCAGTTTGAGAAAAACTAGTTTCGAGAAAAACGCGTTTGAAGTTCAATGTCATGGCCGTAATAGGTTAGATACCGCATCACTAAAATGGCTCTAACTCGGTAAATAATAGGATTTTCGATAAGTCCTTTCTAGGGTATATTCTTGAATGCCTAAACTAGAGAAATATGAAGGAAAAAATTTTTGTATTTTTTAAATTTCTAGACTAGAATACTCCCTCAAAGCTAATTAGAATGTTGGTCTAAAATAATATGCTACGTTACGGGTTGAACATTAGATATGATATGAATTAAAATTATATTTCAATAACAGGAAGCCAATGTTGCTGATCCTACTCTAGTTAATAAACACTATTCTGTGTTCCCTCTAACTCAGGTTATTATTTCACGTTAACCTGTGAGTGCATTAAGAACCAGATCATTCTGTCGTAGCTACACTGAACAGTGTCTAAAGCCTGAAGAAATTTTCAGTTGATGTGGGAGAGAGAAGCAAATCTGATGAACTCTTCAACCAATTGCACCGTCACTAAATTGTACAAAAATTAAATTATGTCAACGACCATTATCTATGGGGGTGTAATATGATCACGCTTAAACCCAACTCATCAATATTCAAGACCTCTAAGGCAATAAACCACCCCCGAGGGCGCTGGGCGATATAAACATAAAATGTGATACGATACCCGAGCCAGCAATCTGGCCCAAGGGTTCGTTTACTATTTATGATTGTATAACTCGACGCGCACCAACGGCAGCGGCGAGTTTGTCTTCCTTCCGCCCCGCTGCGAGTTTAGCTAGCAGCAGAAATTTAACCAAACATGTGGCGCGCATCCGGCACACATGTTTCAGCACTTTCTTTTCCTATTTACTTTGACCCACAAAGAAGTGCTTTCTCTCTCTCTCCGAAGAACGCGTCTGACCAAGGCCATCACAGCCCACTCTAACTGCTGGTGCGATGCTCCGCCCAGCATAATTTGTAAATATTCTGTGTAGAGTTTAAGCCTATTTTTGTAAACTAGTATTTAAGCCCCGAGAGTCTTTTCTTTGGACACAGATGCCAGTTGACAGTATACAATAGAGAGGCGACGCTTGTACGAATAGCGTTTGTGTTTATTAATTTACCAAATCCGAAAGTCGACGCCACTGAATGGCGTAAGATCCTTCTTCTCGTTTACATGGCGACCAGTGACACCGAGTCACTTCGGAACTAGTGAAAAAGTGCAAATGGCCCGCGTGATGGCAAAGTGGCAAATGGCCAGTTATCGCTATCGTTACAGAAACCAATAGCCGCGCTCCACGATCAGTTAACCAAGTTCTACGATCAGTGAACCGATTCCGTGATCGCGTGTTGAAGTCAGCCTAAAATGCGGACCTTGGACCCGACTGGTTATTACTGAAAAATTCTCTACAAAAAAAAAAAAAAAGAAGTTAAACGAACTTTTGAACCGTCCCGGGTGCAGTGTGAGTGCGGGTAATTTGAATAAAGAAAAATTCGGTAAAAATCGCCAAGAAGGCGAAGAAATTGAACCCCACGAAAAACCGTTAGTGTAAAGTGGTTGTAACCACGTTGAAGTGAAGGACGAATGACCAGTGTACGAGCATAAAACATAAGTGGAACCACAATCGTACAGCGGACAGTGAAGTAGTGGAACAGAATAAATAGCAGTTACAAGCCAAGCAGTATTTCAAAAAAAAAATGAACATCGATTTGGATCCAACTGGACACCCCTGAGATCTGACGGACGCAGAGGCACCCACGCCCCCCCCACCCCCGAGAAGAGGACACTTGCGGAGAAAACGTGGCGTAAGTCAGACTCGAGTTAGTCTAATCCTTTTATATACGGATATCATGTAATAAATTTATAGTCGAGGCACAAAATATTTTTTATCGTAATACCCACGCGGCAGTAGGAATAGGTAGTAGGAATTAGAAAAAAAAAAGCAATTACAATACCCACAAAATTGGTTTTACATATGTACCGTTGAAAATGGGGTTATTTAATACCAAACCCGTTAGTAACACGGGCGACGCTCAAATCCAAATTTTAAATCACCTAGAGAACCACAGTGTAATGCACGAAGCTCAAGGAGCGATTATCTGCGTCACACTTGCCCTCATATCCATACTACTAATTTCGAAAATATACAAAGCATATAAGGCATGCATGAATGCACATGCTATGCAAGCGGCAAAAGCTCACGCAGCCGTAGTCGACACCGTCTAAAAGAATTCGAAAATTTTAAAACATGCGTTCGAACGCAGCCTCAGCATAATAAATTCTTTACCGATAACCATTTTTCCTTGTCTCCTTGAATGGACGAAGTAACAAAGCTCATCCAATTGAATATACAAAAACTAAAACATATACACCTGACTATACAACAGGAACTGGTCAGAAAACTAAGGAAAAGTACCTTAGCCAAACGCCTCACGGAAGCGGAAGCGCTTGTGAAACAGATTAAAAAATTGTCGTCTACGTTACTAGACACAACCCACGGCTCAGAAATCATAAAAATAACCGAAAAGGCGGACCAACTTTTGAACGCAATTAAGGCGTCAATCGAAAAGGGTAGACCAAGAACACTCAAGGAAATTGCGCTAGCCGTCCTATTTTGCCTCAGGTTACAAAGAAAACCGAAAATGGCTAGCATACTCGAAATAATCAAGACTACATCGTCTATAGTTCCGCAATTCGACGGAAACATAGACAAACTGAAAGCCTTCGCTGACGCTTTAAACTTGGTGAAAACATTTGAAACACCGGAAAACAAAGCAACCATAATTAACGTCATACTAACCAAACTAGAGGGACGGGCGAGAAATGCATTCACTGAAACACCGACATCGGTGAGCGAGATAAGCAAAATTTTAAAAGCTAAAATAACGACCAGCCCACCGGAACAAGTTCTAGCTAAAATGGCTAACTTAAAACAAAACGGTGGAATCGAACAATTTTGCCTGGATTTAGAAAAATTGGTGTTCAGTTTGGAAACAGCGTACACCGCTAAAGAAATTCCGCCCCAAGTTGCCAAATCTATGGCAAACAAAGAAGGCGTCAAACATTTAGCCGGAGGGTTAAAAAACGAAAAAACCTCGCTCATCATAAGAGCAGGGAATTTCAATTCATACTCCGACGCGATGACTAAAGCGTTGGAGGAAAACTTAAATAATGCGAGCGCATCAGTATTTGCATACTCGCAAACCAACAGAAACGCCAACCGTTTCAACAACAACGTTGACACACATTATAATAATTACAGGCGCAGGCCAAACGACTTCCATAACCGCGGTAGAAACCAAAACAATTTCAACCGCAACAATTTCAACCAAAATAATTTCCAAAACCAACCGCGTAATAACTATAACCGTTTTGGCCAGCAAAACCAAGTTCGAGACCAATTCTCAAACATAAACCCACAGCGAAATAACAACAACAACAATAGGCGGAATACAAATTTTAACCGCCCTCAGCAATACATCCGCCTAACGGGAAACGAGTCACAACCGACGGATGCCCTCCAGTCCGAACCGGCATTGACATTGGAGGAAAACAAACATTACGGAGACCAACATTAAATATTTTTAAATGCGACGTGAATTGTTCAATGTTCGTTACACTATACTTACAAATGTCAAGCAAACCATGTATATTAATAATTGATACAGGCGCTGACATCTCAATAGTAAAAGAAGAAAAAATTAACGGAAAACAATTAATACACCCCGGAAATAGATGCATTATTAATGGAGTTACGGAGGGAAAGACCGAATCCATAGCGAGCACAAATACAAATATCATTTTTGACGATATCCAAATTCCACACCAATTTCAAATCGTCAACAACAAGTTTCCTATAATTGCAGATGGCATTTTAGGCAGAGATTTCCTCACCAAATATGAATGTAACCTATGCCTCAAAACATGGCTAATGACCTTCAACTATGAAAACACCAAAATTGAAATTCCGATTCAAGATAGCTGGGAAAACAATTACATTATTCCCCCTAGATGCCAAATTATAAAACACTTCCCGTCACTCAACCTAAACGATGATGCCCTTGTGATCGCACAAGAAATCAAACCAGGCATTTTTTGCGCAAACACAATAATAAACCCAAACTCACAATTCATTACAATAATTAACACAAATACCACACCAACATCAATCCCAAAAACCTTCGCCCCCACCACTATCCCCCTTAAAGAATACACCATAAATCACATTACAACGGAATTAGGAGAAAACCCAAAAGGTAGACACGAGAAACTGATTAAGGAACTCAATTTGAATCATACACCCCAACATGCCCAGGAGAAATTAACAGAATTATGCACTAAATACAACGACATTTTTGCACTAGAAGACGACATATTGACAACCAACAACTTCTACAAGCAAACCATTCACCTTCAAGACAAGACACCCGTTTACATAAAGAATTATCGAACCCCGGAAGCACAAATTTCAGAAATAAATAACCAAATCAGCCACATGCTAAATAACAAAATAATCCAAAATTCCACCTCACCATACAATTCTCCCATCCTCTTAGTCCCAAAGAAATCAAATACTCAAGATAAAAAATGGCGATTAGTGGTTGACTTTCGACAACTAAATAAAAAGATAACCCCAGATAAATTCCCCCTACCAAGAATCGACGAAATCCTCGATCATTTGGGCAGAGCCAAATATTTTACAACCCTAGACTTAATGTCAGGTTTCCACCAAATCGAACTTGACGAAAAATCAAAAAAGTACACAGCATTTTCGACCTCTAACGGTCACTACGAATTCAATAGGTTACCATTCGGTCTAAATATATCACCAAATAGCTTTCAGAGAATGATGTCCATAGCACTTAGCGGACTCCCACCTGAATGTGCATTCCTTTACATCGACGACATCATCGTCGTCGGCTGCTCAATAAACCATCACCTTATTAACTTGGAAAACGTTTTCAAACAATTACAAAACTACAACTTAAAATTAAATCCCAAAAAATGCTCCTTCTTCAGACCAGACGTAACATATCTAGGTCACAACATTTCAGCGGCAGGTATACAGCCCGACCAATCAAAGTTTTCAGCGGTAACAAACTACCCCACACCATCATCAGCAGATGAAGTGAGGCGTTTTGTTGCCTTTTGCAACTATTACCGGAGGTTCATACAAAATTTCGCAGAAATAGCGTACCCATTAAACAAATTGCTCAGAAAAAACGCAAAATTTGATTGGTCTCCCGAATGCCAAAATGCATTCAATAAATTGAAAAACGAACTTATCTCACCAAAAGTTCTCAAATTCCCCGATTTCACACAAGAATTCACCCTAATAACCGATGCTTCAAAAATAGCATGCGGCGCCGTCTTAGCCCAAGAAAACGACGGTATAGAACTACCCATTGCATACGCAAGCAAAGCCTTCACAAAAGGTGAAGCCAATAAATCGACAATTGAACAGGAATTGACAGCAATTCACTGGGCAATTACGTACTTTAGACCATACCTCTACGGGAGGAAATTCACAGTAAAAACGGATCACAGACCGTTAGTATATTTATTTTCAATGAAAGATCCCTCATCAAAACTCACAAGAATGAGGTTGGATCTTGAAGAATTCCATTTTGATGTAAAATACGTTCAAGGTAAGCTAAATGTGACTGCAGATGCGCTATCACGAATAGCAATTAATTCCGAGGCACTTAAAACTATAAAAGTCCTGGGTATACAAACCAGAGCAATGACTAGAAAACTAAACGAAACGAATAACGACACAGAAATTACAGACAATAATTCAAACCCCGACGATACTGAGTCTGATCAGCTCAGAGCGTACGAGGCTATTGAACCCCGAGAATGGCAAAACCTACCTAAACTTCTATGCGGACGCGCATTAGAAATGAATAAAGAAACAAACGCTAGCGGAAACAAAAATTTGAAATGCGCAATAATGAATAAAAAAAGAACCGAAGAAAAGTCGTCGACAATAATTGAAAATGCAAGCAACACAAAAGAATCCCTGGGAAAACTAGTAAAGAAAGTTGAAAATATGGCCAAAAACTTGAAAATTAGCATGATAGCTCTAGCGTTATCAAGCGTAATTTTCCAAATATGCAGCGTGCAAACCTTTAAGAAGATTTGTAATGACACGCTCAAAGACTTGCAAATAGTGCTCTACACACCCAAGCGTGTGATAGAAAGCCAAAACGAAAGGTTCGAAATTATAAAAAACAATCACGATACACCCACTGGTGGACATACAGGAGTCACCAGACTATACAAAAAGTTAAGCAGACTCTATTCTTGGAGTGGCATGAAAAAAGATATCAGTAGCTACATCAAGAAGTGCATAAAATGCCAGCAAAATAAACACACAATACGAACAAACGAAAATTTCGTCGAAATTAAAACACCCCAAAAAGCATTCGACTGCGTATCGATTGACACAATTGGACCATTTAACAGATCCAATAATGGAAAC